>NC_052620.1:43764028-43911759 GCF_016545825.1 Eucalyptus grandis | reverse complement strand
AGTGCAATGCATATATAGCCACCGCCGAGGCTAATTAATCTTGCATCTTGTGAATTCATCGCATATTAATGCTGCAATGCATGGTTCATAATATCTCCACTTCAATTGAGCCATATAACCACTTTTTGGGGTTAATCAATCTTGCATCTTAGTTATAGAGTCAAATAAATATTATATGAAATTCATAAACATTTCATAACCATATGAAAGAACAATAAAAAGTAATAAATTTAAAGCGAAACAACTAAAAAAATTATTAGAATCATAAAATTCAAAGTTCAAATCATCATCCACCAATTTGATGCCTCATCAAAGTAATCGATGTCCTTGCATTTGCTACTTCAAGAACAAAAGGAGTCACACCAACGGAAATATTATTGGCATCGACTATGGTTATGGCAAAAGAGGATTGATTTTAATGGCATGAAATTCACTACACTTGCCTGCATTTTTTAAAGATGCTTGGTATAGGTCAACAAAATGCCTTGGCGTACGACAAGTACGTGACCAATGTCTAGTCATGCCACAGCGATAACAAATACTTTCATTAATCGCCTTGTTTGGCTTCTTTTCTTTGCCATGATTCAGGCCAAAGTTTGATTTCATAGGGTGATTAAATTTCTTGACATCCCTTCTAGGATTATGATCTTACCTGCACTTATAGCCTTTAAAATGGCAAGTATTTTTCTCAAAATTAGCATGTGCTTCAGGCAATGCTTTTAAGCCAGCAAGTCTAAGATCATGATTTTTTAGCAGTAATTCATTAATTTGCTCGGCAGTAAGAATCACATAAATTAATTCAGAATATGTGGTAAATTGACGTTGCCGATATTACTGTTGCAATACAATATTCGAAGCATAGAAGGTGGAGAAAGTTTTCTCTAACAATTCCGCATCAGCGACTTTGATATTGCATTACTCAAGCCAAGAAATAATATCAAATATAGTGGAATTATAGTCAGACACTGATTTAAAATCTTGCAGTCTGAAATTTTGCCAGTCATATTGTGTTTGAGGGAGGATAACAGTTTTGGTATGATCATACCCATCCTTCAACCACCTCCACAGGATCTGTAAGAACTGGGTACTTGCCTCTGCCACCCCAGACGTCTATCTTTGTTGCTATTCTAGAAGATTCTTTTAGAAAGAACCAAATATGGCAGATGTACGAAATCATCTTAAAGAGTTGAATCGAATCCAAAAGGAAAGAGGAAAAGAGAAAGTTCCCATAGAATCAAGTTCGGTTGTCATATCAAAAGGCTAGATCGTATGATGCTATCCAATCCATTAGAATCTTTTCTAAAGGATTTGGGTACTGTGGCTAACCCGATCCCGTTATCCAATAGCGCAGATCCTACCCTTCCAAATGATCAAACTCTATTTCCAACCGAACAAACTGTTCCTACCACTTCTGAAACTAAATCAGATTCAGTCTCCTTTTCATCCTCCTCATCCTTTTCCATTCCCGATATTGATCTTCTTCATATTGCACCAGTAACTTCATCCATATTCATGGCTGATCCTCCAGATCAGGAAATGGAATCAAATTACTTCGACTAAGAGATTGTTCAAAATAATCCAAGACACCATGTGTCCATAGCATCAAAATAGTTTTTCACCATCGATGATATCCCCTACCATAAATGGCCAGAAAGACTTGAGGAATTTCATACTTGGTTGAACACTTAGTCTATCACCAACCATGATATGAATGATGTCCTTTACAACTTTTTCATGAGGTTCACAGGAAACCTCAAACTTTGGTGGAAATCAGTGTTTGAACAAGACCAGATTCATTTTCTGATGTCACCAGATTTCAGCCATGCTATTACTCTCTTATATAATTTCTTTGTGGGAAAACCCACTGACCTCATAGAAATGAAAAGAAGAGGATTTTTCGAAAGAAAATGTTGCTCCCTCCAGAAGAAATATCTTGATAAGCATTATCGAGAAATGCTTAAGCTTTTTTACCATATTGGAGCCGATCCAAATCTGAAGCATGTTTCCTGACTTCCATCCCTAAAGAACTATCCCAGATGGTTGAAAGATCCTTTTTTGGAAGACAAAGGAGAGTATAGGATATTCCCTTGGGAGAAATACAACAAGAAATCCATCTATGCCTTGAAGAATTGTGCCTAAAGCGCCAGATAGTCCGCACCTACATTATAGACGATAGAGAACTCAAGACAGCTTGTTCTCGCCGGAAGTTGAAAATCAAATGCTCCAAAAAGGACTGTGATGGTACTTGTGGAAAGTTTTCAAGAAAAAAGAAGCACTTCAAGAAGCACTTCAAGAAGCACTTCAAGAAGCACTAGATGAAGAAATCATCAAAACATGGCCATGAGAACTTCCGAAGAAAGAAGAAATGGCGATATCTACGCAAAAGGAAGGATCGCATAGGCCATAAGAAGTCAAACCGATGCTTCATTTGCAATTAGAAAGGACATTTTGCCAAAACTGTCCCCTGCCGAAAATGTCAGCATCATTTGATACATCAAATTGAGAATGAAACATGTATTTCTTTAAAGATGATGATATTGAATCATTGTTCTCTGCTGATGAAGAACCATCTCGAACAAACTCTTTGTGCCATTCCATGTTATCCAACTTCCAGTGAAACTAAGTCAGATTCAGAGTCTGAAGATATTTTTCATATATCACCTACATCTCCAGAACCAAGTCTTAATATATTTTCAAGCCAAACTCATTGTCCCTATTTCCCTGTAAAAATCCTCACCTCAAAGTTTGCTAAACCAATCGCTGTTATTGCTCTCATTGCTATCGGAGCAAGTTGTTCAATTTTGGACACTAAAGTTCTTCCTGAAGAATATTGGACTCCTTATGTCTAATATTTCAACTCTGCCTCAGGAGACACTTTCTCCACAAATGTGAGAACTACTCCCATGATTGTTAAGTTCTTCCCCTAGTGTTCTATAACCACAAAAATCTTTGGATCCAGCTTCCCAACAAAGACTTAATCATTGGTTGGGACATTATGACCCGATTTCACAACTTCGCATCATTCCCGGAAAAGGTCTTAGGTATAAAGACCACCTCTGAGTTCGTCAACATACAAAGACTCTTTTCCATCCAAATGAGTCTGTTAGACCCGAATATGCAAAAGCTGTTGAAACTCGTTCGTAATCCCACTCTAAATTCGCCGTAAATGTTCCCATCATTTATGGGAAAATCCAGAATTCTTTGTCTGCCTTCCATTCAAAAAGAATGAAGACATCAATCCAACAAAGGCGAGTCATATGGGAATGAAGCCAGAACACTTGGCTTTAGCTCAAAGGGAATGCTCAGAATTATTGCAACAAGGCCTTATTGAAATCTCAAACTCTCAATGGGCTTGTGAAGCCTTTTATGTTAATAAGCGTGCCTAGCAAAATAGGGGAAAAATGAGACTGGTAATCAACTATCAACCTTTTAACCTTTTTTTCCAAAATGATAAGTTCCCTTTGCCCTCTAGAGATTCTTCTCTTTACCGGTCTAACCAAGGCCCACATCTATTCCAAATTCAACCTCAAAGCTGGATTTTGGCAATTGGGCATCCATCCTGAAGACAGATCCAAAATAGGATTATGTATTCCGAACTAGCACTTGCAATGGAAAGTTCTTCCTTTTGGCCTAAAAGTAGCACCATCTCTTTTCCAAAAGGCCATGTATCGTATCTTCCAACCAATTATCTCAAGTGCTACAGTATATATCCATGATATCTTGCTCTACAGCCCTGATGAGCAATTGCATTGCCAACTTCTCGAGCAATTTGCAGAAATCGTGAAGAAGCATGGCATCATGCTTTCTTAACGAAAGATGAACATTGCCTAGACAGAGATTGAATTTCTTGGTATGCACCTCAACAAAGGTACATACTACCCAGGGCCACATATTGCACAAGAATTATTGAAGTTTCCTGTAAATAACTTCACCACAAAACAAGTTCAGCAATTTCTTGGGATTATCAATTATCTCAGAGATTTTGTCCCAAATATTGCAAAGCTCTTGATTCCTTTGCAATCTATGCTGAAGAAGAATCCCCCACCTTGGGAAAAATTCAGACTAAAGCAGTCGCTGAGCGTAAAGAGATAATGTAGAATCTCCCACCATTGCAAATACCATCAACAGGAAAAAGAATTCTTCAAACTGACGCCAGTGATGAATACTGGGCAGCCATCCTGTTTGAAGAAATTGATGGTAAGAGACACCTTTGTGCTCATAAAAGTGGAAATTTTTCTCAAACTGAAATGCATTACCATTCCACTTTCAAAGAAATCTTAGCAGTAAAAAATGGAATCAAGAAGTTTGAATTCTATCTCATCGGCCATCATTTCTTGGTAGAATTAGACATGGCATCTTTTCCTCAGATGACCAAGTTTAAATAAAAGCAGATTCTCAAATCTCAACTGCTTTGATGGGCTAAATGGTTTTCAAAATACTCTTTTAAAACCAAACACATTTCTGGAAAAAATAATGTACTTGTTGACTTCTTGTCAAGACCCAAAGCATCAGCCGAAATCAACATGTACATCAAGAGGCCTGCTTTCCATATGCTCAATCATGGCGTGAAATACAAGATTAAGAAGATCAAAGATTTGTCGAGCTGGAAATATCCCCAGGAGATTATTCAACAAATCCAAAATGATAATCTCGCTGAAAACTTGGAAGACCTTATGTGGCAATGCCACACAGATCTGTTCATATTTAATGGAGGTTCAATTCTTTATCCTTGTGGATTAAATTCGGATTATCCATTCATACATCCTCTCATATGGAAGGAAGATGATTTCCCTGATCAACTCAAGACGTTATTATGGTACTTAACCAATAAGTACTTAATAGCTGTTGAAATTCCAACCAGAAGATTCATTGCCAACCTCACAAGGATATTCTTACTCGGCAGAGGTAATGTTGAAAGAGAATGAGATAAAAATCTCTTAGACTTTCTCAATTGGTTCTATCCCCCTACCTACTGGAAATACCTCATGGAAAAAGAACTAAGAACCATATCACCAAATCATGAAAGTTCATACCATCTTGTTTTTCTAACGTCCATGGTATTTTTTCACAAATAATGGCACCATCATCAATGCCCCACAGGAAATAGGAACCACATCCTACAAACCCCACCTAAATAGCAGAGAAGCTCGGATTCACAAATCTTATCCAAGATCTGTTAGATCCCGTGAACGCCAGTACCAAGAACTCCAGAGAATTTTGTGCCAAGAGAACAAAACTATTCCTGAAGAAGCATGGAATTATAATGTACCAACTGCATAGGATCATTATGATCTAGCACCAGAAGTTAAGGAAGCACTCAGGCAAAATAGACAAGTTGCATCATCCCAAGATAATGAAATGACAGATACAAATGACATTGTCCAATCCACTCATGACTCATATACACAATGGGGAGGTCCTCTTTCCCAAGATCCCTATGATCCAGGACCGTCGTCCTTATCTCAAAACATGGACACATCCTTCTATGCACAACCATCCAATTGGCCCCAGCCAACCATTCCTGCCGACACTGCAGTACGTGACAATATAGACTAGGCTCGAGAAGAAGCATCCCACTGGGCTCATGTAGAAGCATCCTCAGAGCCATGGTCTCGTTTGTAATGTTATTTGTTCCATGCGCTTAGTAGGTGAATCCAGTGCTGAGAAGATCTCTTCACATCATGTCTACATAACCAAAAATTCTCGAAGCACCCGCTTTCTAGCTCCATCTCCATCATCCTCAACCCCACCGATTTTCGTGCTTCTAATGCTTCTAAGATAGATTATCTCTATGAAGTCTCTCTTAGTGATGAAACCAAGATTTCAAACCCAACTCCCTCTCATGAACCCTATTGACACCTAAATTTTAATTATTTTTATTTTTATTTGTTTACAATAATATTTAACTTATCTTTTAAAAGTTGTTAAAAATATTTTGTTGAGGAAGGAGATTTTGAAAGATTTCGGATAATGAAGCCATATCACAAGTTGAGTGAATTATCTTTAAAAATCTTCATAAAGAATTTGGGGGCTATTTTCTTGTTGAGCACATCTCTCCGTTTCGAAGGGTGATCCTTAGCGATTAGGTCAATATATGCAAATCTTCGTAGGTAGAACAAATTAGGTTTTCACTCTATAAATAGGGGGGCAAGACTTCGGAAAAAGGGGGTTCTTTTCTCTTGGTCAAAAAAAAAAAAAAAAAAAGAGAGAAGGAAAAGCTCTCCTTTTGCTGAAAAGTGCACCCGTAGTACAGGAGGAGACAGAGAGAGAAAGTGATGTGAGAGAGAGAGAGAGAGAGAGAGAGAGAGAGAGAGAGAGAGAGAAAGAAAAAGAGGCCACCGCATCGTCTTCTTCGCGAGGGAGAAGCTCGAACGCGCCGGCCGGCTTTGTCTAGCTGCTGTGCCGGTACCGTGACGTTAGACACCACCGCACCTCGCCACTTCGCTGGTCCGCCGCCGCCACGCTGCATCGATGATTTGGTCGCTCCTCCGCCCGCCGACCCGCTGTGCTCCCTCGACGCCCGTGCTCGAGATCCGCTCGCGACCCAAAGACCCGGCATTCCTTGCTCCTGGCGACCTCCTTCCCCGACGCCACCGCTGCACTGGGCCTGACGAGCCATCGTCATCGCCATCTCCGCCGCGCCTCAACGCCCTGCCGGCCTTGCCCGCAACACATCGCCGATCGACCCACACGGCCCCGACGCCGAGCCCCACCTTGCGTCACCTATCCCCGATCCGCCCGCGAAGCCGCTCCACCCGCAGATCCGTGACCCGGACGCCCGTGAAGCCTCTCCGCCCGCAGCCGAGCCCACCGCAACACCGTGACCAGATTCCCCGAGTTACGCCCCATTCGCTGCCCCGCCGTCGGAGCCGAGCACTCGCGCCCATGACGCCGGCCGAGATCTTGCTCGCCGCTGCTCCTCTCGCAACGCCATCGCCGACGCCGAACCGCTCGCGCCGTCGGGTCCCATTCGCCGAGCTCCGAAGATTAACTCCCGGTGGACCTCCACGAAGCCGCCAAAGCGTGAAAAGGAAGAAAAAAAAAAACAAAAAAGACAAAAAATCAGATTAGGTAGTTTTTATTATTATTTTATCTTTATTTTTTTTATAGTTTATAGTTTTTTTTATATAATTTTTTTTAGTGTAATTATTCATTGATACATGATTGAGATTTCAACATGAAATAGTCCTCAAAATAGGGATTGATAGTCTGATTTTCACGCCCGAAATCCGACTCGCGATCCCTTATAAAAATCAACAATCCAATCTCAAGCCCGAGATTCGATTCAATTTAATTTAAAATTGGCCAACCCGATCTCATGCGCGAGATATGGTTCGCCAATTTTCGGATATCAATCTCATCTTGTTTGATTTTGCTTGTCGTCAAGTTGGTTGAGTTAATCGCATTTTTAAAAAAATCCAAAAAAAATCTGAATAAGGATTAGGTTTGTTTTTATTATCTTGCATATTTAGGATTGCAATTTAATTTCGAATTTTATAAAAACACAAAAGAAGTCATCATGCATATGTCATATATAATTAGGACATTGTCATGGCATATTAGATAAAATTGCATGTTTCATTTTAAGTTTAGATTAATTTTCTAGATAGATTGCATCTTAGGTTAGAGATTTGCTAGGTTAAGATAATATCTTAGTTTTAATTAGGATTTAGTCTGACTGATTAATATAAGTTGGATAAAATCTTAATCTAGATAAATAATTTTTGCATTTTTCTTAATTTCGAATTTCATGAAAAATACAAAAATTGCCTTAGAATAAATTCATTTCATTATCTAGAATAGATATGTCATATAGAATTAGGGCATTGTCATTGCATATTAGATTAGAATTGCATGTTTCATTTTAAATTTAGATCATCTTTTTTAGATAAATTGCATTTTAGATTTAGATAATGTCTTAGTTTAAATTAGGATTTAATATGACTTAATCCCTAGTTTAAATTAGATAGAATCTAATCTAGCTAGATCATTTCAAATTTCATAAAATTTGTCTTAGGATAAATTAGTTGCAATTTCTAGGATAGATTGCATTTTTAAATAAAAAATGTCATTTGCATGTCATATAGAATTAGGTTCATGAAATGCATGTCATTTTAGTGATTATTGTTAGGTTCATTTCTAATTAGAAATTGTCCGTCATTAGATTAGGTCATTTAATAAATGTCGCGTGACATATAGCTCGCGTATTAAATTATATGCTGCATGTCATCTTAGTTTAAATAATTTTGTATGTCATCGCATCGCATTGCATGTCATTAGAATTCGGTCATTTAGATTGCATCTAATTATTGCATTTCTTCATGTCATATAGTTTAGGTCATGCTGCCATGTCATATTAGATTATTAGAATGCATCGCATGATGTTCATTAAGAAAAGCGAAAACATAAAATTGAGTAATTGCTTGTTAATTAGAAACCATATCTAGGGTTGTTGATGTGGATTTTAATTTAACACTGCAGATGCTTTCATTGCTTTGAGGTAAGTCCTGCATTATTTAATTGTTTTCTTGGGTGTTAAATTGATGGTTTGTGCACCTGCATGAACACCTCACATGTTAGGGAACTAGTTTAAAATCAATTCAAGCTGCTTGCCAAACCTTTTTCAAAATAAAAAGAAAGGTACCGAAAGGGCGTTAGAGAAATCTAACGTAACCAAGTTCCCTGCACTTAGTCTCTGGTTCGTAGGAGTAAAGTAAATCTCCCTGTTACTTTACTAGGGTTTCTAATCGACCCACCAAAATAGATTAGTGGCGACTCCTAGTTAAAAAAATCAATTGCATGTTAACAATTCAAACCTAAGTCGCAAATTGGTATGGGCTTGAGAGAGCCCGAGTTAAGCCTAGGCTTAACAATCCATTAGCCAAACCATAGGTGGTCCAAACCCGAAAATTTGGTCGCGACAAACCCTTACTCCGCTTTTGCCAAACCCAACTCGTCATTTTTACCCATCCGCTCTATCCGCCAACTTATTCATCAAACCCCAAAGCAAGTAAAAGGAGTACGTTCGGTCCTCCAAATTCGACCAACACCCCATTCCCGCCACTGAAAATGAGTACTTTGTTACTCTTCAGATCCCTCAAGAGTTCCCCAGACAATGGGCTCAATAGGGATATACTCATGTCCATTATGGCGCTGTTCGTCTTGCTCTCACCTTTCATGATCGTAAAGGTTTGCCCGTTGTGGCAAGAATTGCATTGTTAGATACCAGGTTTTTACAATACCAGCATGCTTGCATTGGTACTGTTCAAACTACTATGAATGCTGGAACAGTCTTTGTAACTTTGTATCCAAATTTCAACATCGCCTTTTCAGACCCCCAGCTACTCTCTTTCTTAAAAGTTCAAGTCCAGCTCACTGGAGCTCCTCAAACTGCCGACTCTGTAGTTGCAACTCTGCATTACCAGATGGTTTATCGAGTACCGAACCATGCTCTTGATCTAAACTTCAAAATGGTAACGAAGATGCTCTGTTTATCTCAATGCTGAATGATCAAGCATCATGCATCCATGTTCCTAGGCAGATCCCGAAGGACACGTTAGCCAAGCTCATTCTAGAGACTTGGATCACAAACTACGAAAAGCTACACCAGCATAACAAGCCTTTCCAGTCTACGAATTCTGAGTTCGTTTGAAAAAAAGATGGAACTGTTTCCATCAAATTTGGCAAGTAAAAGGAAGAAAGTCCTTCTATCTTCCAGACCCTCTTCATGATTGAACCATGTGTTCCTCAATCAATTTCCAAGCCAGATCCAAAAAGCTTGTTCGACACTTTGACGATGATGGACATCCTGTCGATTACTACAAAGACAACTATGGTCATTGCTTTCGGGATCCTTTTTGCCAATGTTCTTATTGTACAAACTCCCCTGACGAGGTAGATCCTTTTGCCAAATCTCCACCTCGACAGAAAAGGCCAAAGGATAAGGTATACCAAAGGTACTTAAACGAAGATCCCTCCGTTGATACTCTTGGTGAGTGTGATAAATACCGCCTTCATGGTCTCTTATGCATCACCTCCTTCACCGTAATTCATTACCACATCCCAAGCTTCACCAGATCCACCAAAATCACCTCCACCATCTCCTCCTCAGAAAAAACAAGCTCTCTCCCCGTTTTATAAGCAATCCTAAAATGGGCTAAGAAGCATTCTTACCCACTTAAAGCCCTAGCAGAAACACCACCCACTTCTTCCATTGCCATGTTCCACGACGCTGACTTTCCCCCTCTTGTCAGAGAAAGTTTTAAACTCTCGTTTCCTGCTTAAGTGGAATTCATTGATCCACAAGGCAGATACCGTCATGTTCCTAAGATACCTGCCCCCACTGATGTGGATGAACAAGGAAGAAAAAGAAAAACTCCTGCTGCTGAAGTTGTTCTAAATTGGCAATCAGAGACTCTGTTAGCACAAAACAATGCTTTTAAAGCAATTGATTCCAGAATTGGAAATGTGCAACAAGATCTTCGAAAATATGATGAGACCACCAAGAAAATGGTTTATGAGTTCCAGAATAGGCTAAATGCCTTGGAATCAAGACAACGTCTAAGGTATCATCATCTAGAGAGCCCACAACCAGAGATAGAAAAGCTTAAAAGACAAATCCAACTCCTTGAAAAAATGAAGGTTCGACCTTTGATCCAAATGCAGCTTGGGTAGATTAGAAACGTTTCCATTCTGTCATCTCGAGTGTCTCTAGGCTCTGAACCAAAGAGCTAAGTGGTTTTCTGCTAAAAGGCTATCTCTGAAGGGTTTGAACGGGTTGTTCGCCCACTGTGGGAAGGCATACCTGCAGAAAACTGCGAATAAATATTGAGTCTACGAGCTCTCATGCAAATGACGGTGGATAAAAATCAGCGCATTTGCCTCATCCTTTTCATTTGAGATTTCATCCTCTGTAATTACATTAGCGAGACCTTGCCATTGGAGTTGCATTTCCATGTCAAGATATCATGATAGATAATTATTTCCACTCACTTCCAGGATGTGGAATTTGGGCTTTTCAATATTTGCCATAATCCTTGCAAAAATAAATCCTTATTAATTAAAAAGATTTCCAAATATCCACCGCCACCTCAGGAGCAAAATGATACTTTTAGATTTGAAGTTGGCTTTGGGCCAAGAAAAATGAAGAATTGATAGAAGAAGATGTAGTATAAGTTGATGAATAAAAGGAATACCTATCTTGCAAAAATTACTTATTCAGTCGGTAGATCTTCGTGCTTGCAAAAATTACTTACTTAGTTAGTAGATTTTCGTGTTGTAAAATATTGCATTGCAAATATATAATAGATAATAGATTGAGAAGAGAAATCATTCACTAGAGATTGTAGAGAAAGTCGATGAGAGAATTTTATTTCCAGTGTATGACTGTTCTATGACTGTTATGATTGTGTTCTATCTTGTTGTATATCAAAACTAAACTCATATTTATAGGAGAACGAGAATGTACTTATCATTAATATCAATGTATTGAATGATACATGTACTAGATATGGGAGATGAATATTCATTGTATAGGAATATGTACTTAGAATGTATGATACAAATGTACCATAATAAGTACATTAGATAAGATGAATATAATGAATATTCATTCATGTATTTCATAACACTCATCAATTTCTTCGTCCTCCTCTTGCCAGAGTCATCTCCATGTGTCAGCCTCCGCGCGTCCACAGTTGACGCCCGTCCAAGCCAACACTGTTGCACGTCCAAACCAAACCACCCCTCCATCGATCTTGTTGTTAGCTTCATCTTCACTTGAAAGAGTCCTACATCTCTGTCGTCTTTGTGGTCATCTTTACCCGTTTGAGAACAAACGGCCAAAAATCTAGAAAAATAGAAGTCTTTTGAGAAAAAAATTAGGGAAAATCTTTGAGACAAGAAAGGGGCAATGGGTTTCTCGGCTTGTCGTTTTAGCCAAAAAATCTGGAGTTTACGGAGCAACGCAGGTGAAAAATCAATGGGTCTCTTGGCTTGTCCTCTTGGCCAAATGTAGAAGACATGGCCGCAAACAACTTAGAGTTATGGGGAATCTGCAGAAGCTAGGGAAAAAAAAGAAACCCATAAACTAAAATGCTAAAGGTCTCCTTTTTAATTGCAGCTCATGGCCATAATAAAAAAACCTCAATTTGTCTTTGTTTTCGTCTTCCCGATGGCCAACTTCTAGATCTGAAACAAAACCTCGTCCATGGCCGTGACAAACGAGGTCATGATCTCAATTGTTGTTGGGCTCTTCCGGAGGGAGGGAACTCAAATCACGGCTGGCGCGGCGACCACAGCAAGGTGGAGGGCTTGTGGATGGAGGTTGCGTGGACCAAGGGTGGGAATTTGATAAGAGTGACCGGAGCGGTGGCCGCGAAGGAGGAGAAAGAGAGAGAAAAAAAGATTTTTAATTTATTCTTTTTTCTACCTTTAGAATACACGTGTCAAATGGTGATTGGGTAAATTTAACAAAATGCACTCCACGTATAATGGTGGCGTGGTGAGAAGCATCCACCGAATATTTTCACCGTGAGCTATCAAGATTAAGCTTCTTAAAACGCTACTAAGGATGGGATTGGCCATTTAGCCCAAAATTTCCTTAAAACACAGCCACATTCAACACCTTGGATTCAATGATAGAGAAAGACTAAGGCCCTATTTGGTAACCATCCAAACAACCAAATTCCGATTCTTTGTTCCCGAATCGGTATGGGCCTAGAATCGCGTTTGGTAAAATTTTTGTTCCAGGGAACAAATTGGGAATAGAATCAAGAATAAAACAAAAGTTGATTCTTCTTCCCTTTGGCCATCTTGCGACCGCCGTCCACCACCGCCTGCACTGTCCGCCGCCACCATCCGTTGTCGCCGCCACCGCCGTCGGCCGCTGTCCGCCGCCGCTGGCCACTGGTCCGACGAGCTCGCCAGACTAGGGCGAGGTCCGGTGAGCTCGCTGAGGCAAGCCCAGCCATCGACGAGGCTCGACTCTCACCAGATCCGGTGAGGCCGAGCCTCGCTAGGCCGGGCAAGCCTCGCGACGCCCAGCCCCACCGGTGGCCAAGCAAGGCTCGCCCAGCCCCGCTGGTGGCCTGGCAAGCCTCACCTAGCCCTGGCGAGGCCGGCCTGGCCACCGACAAGGCTTGGCCTTGCTAGATTTGGCAAGGCTAAGCTTTGGCGAGGTTAAGCGAGCCTCGCCCAACTGCCGGTGAGGCTCGGCCGACGAGGGCCGGCCTTGCCGAGGGCTGGCAACGCTCGGTGAGGTCGCGCCCTCGTCCGGCCGCCGGTCCGGCGACCGACCACAAGAAGAAGAAGAAGATGAGAAAAAGGAAAATAAAGAAAAAAAGGAAAAAGAAAAGGAAAAAAAGAAAAGAAAAAAGAGAAAAAGGAAAAAGAAAAGAAAAAAAAGGAAAAAAGTAAAAAATTATCTAAAAATTAAAAGAAATTGATTTGGAACATAATTAATGAGCATGGTACCAAACACAATTCTATTCAAGAATCGAAACTTTGGACGCTACCAAACGGTTTAAAATGCGTAGAATCGGTTCTCGGGAACAGAATGAAAAAGAATCATTTCTGATCAAAATCTACTCCCGAACAGAATGCGTTACCAAACGCACCCTAAGAGTGCAAACGATAACCTTTCTATTTCTGTTTCCGAACTATTTTTCTATTCCGTTTATATTTGGAACACAAATCTGTTTGGCAAAATTATTTTACTTTTCAATATATGGAATAAATTTTTTACTCAAAAAAATAGGTTTGAAACAAAATGAGAAGTAATTTTTTTTTTTTTACTTATGTATTTCTAAAATAAAAATGAAAAATAAAAACTCTTCTTATTGTTTATTCTCGCTATTAGCCAGTCACTCATTTGCTAATACTAGCCGCCGGCCATCGTATTGTCCACATTGCCACCGCCCTCATCCATCCGTTGCCGTCTACCACAGTTGCCATCCACAGCCATGGTCCGCCGATGGCTGCAGCTATCTACGGTGGCCGCCGAACGCCATCCGGAGGGGAGAAATTTTGTATCGTTATTAAACAAATTTCTATTCCAGGAATAGAAATTTTGTGTTATTATCAAATGCGTATTTTGCTTAGAAACTCATCTAAGAATAGAAGTAAAAAATTATTTCTCTTCCAAAAATTAATTTTTAACCATATGGTTATCATTTGTACCCTAAATAACCTTGATTATCTCGGGCCTTCTTCTTATCCTCTGCCTTAAATTGGCTTTATAATCCTTTGATTGGCTGCAAGGTGCTTGCATGGTCATTTTCGGAAGAGTAGATTCTGTTGTTATCAAGGGGACTTTGTCAATTCAAGATAACCAAACCATTTTCTTATGTATTATTAGTTATCAAAACGCCTAATTCTAATCTCTTAATCAAAGAGATTATAATTTATCATTACTAATTTATCTTATAGAACATCATGGATTCTCGAAAAGTAATAAATGATGATGAAACGGGCCACTCAATTACCATGAACAACTTTAACCCAAGAAAAGGAAATGACCATGAACAACAATAAGAAGCACACATCAAATTACCAATTTGTTATAGGGTACGGATCATGTTAACCAGCCTTTCAATGTTGGTCTGAGAAGAACCGCTCGGTCTGGTTGCTGCCTCCCCTCTCCTTTCACTCCATGGCCTTCTCTCTCGCCTCTCTCCCCTTCTCCCTTTCCATCAACTCCCTCATCACCCCTTCAACTCTCTCTCTCTCTCTTCAAACCATCACTTCTGCCATAGATCATCTCCAGCCCGATCCCCCACCTCGCGCACGAATACAGGCAGTTCATATGCTGCTCAGTGAAGAAGGGCCAGAAAACGAGCGGCACTCCCGCGCACACGCTCTCCAACGTGGAGTTTCACCCGCAATGCATCACGAAGCCTCCCGAGCTGTGGCTCAAGACCCTCTCTTGAGCGCACCACCCCCACGATCAATCCTCTATCCCTTATCTCCTCCCTGAACTCTTCTGAGATCACGTCTTCCCTGTCGTCAACCACGTTCGGCTTGATGACCCACAAGAAGGGACATTTGCTATCGGCGAGTCGCCAAGCGAATGCTCTTAGTTCTTCTTGAATCACCGTTATTAAGCTCCCGAAGTTCACGTACAGCACTGATTCGGGCTCTCTTCTGTCGAGCCAACCCAAGCATCCGCATCTTCCCTCCATAGAATTGATTATATGGACTCCAACGAGTTTGGCGATGGAAGGAGCTGTTGGTGGAGCATGGGAAGTGGGCCTAGCGTGTAAAGCTACGGATACTTGGCTTTGATGGCCTCTACTACCTCCCCTTCCAAATCGTCGAAAGTGCTGAGGATCACGCCGTCGGCTTTGAAAGCGTTGTTGACGGACTTGGAGTTGTAATTGAACATTATGTCGTCGGGGTTGGCTATTCTGATGAAGGTTGGGAGATCCCTCAATCGGATGCCCTGCATCGCGGATATCCAATCAACCTCCGTGTCGAGAAATCCATTACTTAAGCAGCTTTCGTCTACAATTTAATATCTTGTAGGTATAGTGAATGAATTAGACAGCCTGTAAATTCAATCCGCAAAGAAAGAGAAATCGTATCACCTACCTTTCAATGGGAATAAGCCTCCATCCATCAGCTCTTCAAAGTGGAGGTCCCCCAACATGCCGCGACCGCTAGGAGTGAAGAACATCACTTCCAAAACGCCTAATTCTCGGGCAACTTTCAAGGTGAAGCTCATCACGCCATCCGAAACTATGCACGTGAGAGGAGGGGCATCGAAATTCATGAGCTTCATGACGAGCTCGCGGAACGAACGTAAGCCATCCACCGGCAATGTCAAGCATAGAGAAGGGAGGTCAAGTATGCCTTTCGGGTTCGAGGGCGGCAATCAATCGGAGATGACCTCGAACCTGAAATCGTCCAAGCCCCGAAGAGCACCCTCTCCCACGGACTTCTCTAACCTCTGGTGATTGAACTTGGTATGAACTATGAACGAAAGTGATGTGGAATCCTTTGTGATTAAGAAGCTTGGCCAGTTTTAGCATGGGGTTTATGTGGCCCTGTGCCGGAAGGGGTATGCACATAGCGTGGGGCTTTGTGACGGATGGCTTCGTGATTGATGATTTCTCTTTCGATACGCAAGTTGGAATGAGCACTCGGCACCGGCTTAGGAAGTGGAGCACTGGCTATAGGAGCTCTACTCATAGGAGCTCTACTCTATGTTTATTGGTTATTTTTATATAGCTAATGTTAGGTAGATTAAGACTTCAAGATTCACAATAACCAGTATATTAACGAGGGGACAAATTAGTCTGAATTTTTTAACAATCAATATGCTTGACTATTGATAATGATTTGTTACATCACTTAATAAGTAAAGGAGAAAGAAATCCTAAGTGCGAATATGCCAGCCATAAAGTCAAGCCCA
This sequence comes from Eucalyptus grandis, assembly GCF_016545825.1. Taxonomy (NCBI): domain Eukaryota; kingdom Viridiplantae; phylum Streptophyta; class Magnoliopsida; order Myrtales; family Myrtaceae; genus Eucalyptus; species Eucalyptus grandis. The sequence continues at coordinate 43,895,348 of NC_052620.1, read as the reverse complement.
ATCTTGAGTTGAGATATCCGGGGTCCGATTCCCTATTGTCTGATTTTTCTGTTATCATATTATACATGTACGTGAATGAGGTTGGCTCGTAATAACATTTTAAAAGAATTTACACTAATAATTTGGGAGATTGAGACGATTTTTACAATTTAAAATAAAAATCTTGTATTTTTTTTTATTCTTTGGTTTTTTTTAATTATATTTTCATTGTGGCTGGCTAATGTCATTGCTCTCGCCCAGGCGCTCATCAAATCTAGGTGAGTGATGTCTTTGCTCCATGGTTTGCGAGGGTGTCGGCCACCCTCACTGGCCAAAATTGAAAAAAAAAAAAAAAGGGAAAAGGGAAAATTAAAAATTGAAAATAAAGGTTCAGAAAAATTTTAGAATTAAAATATTTGTTCGGATCAATGCTTGTTGTCGCTAGTTATGTCGCGCAAAATCAAATGGGTATTTCTATAATAAATTTGAGATTTTTTCAATAATTATCTCGATATCAGCACCATTAGGGACTTGGCCAATTTGCCTCCGTGTATCAAAGAGGATTAACTCAAGTTCGGGAGAGAAGAACACTAGGAGTGTGACATCCTGATTTTCAAGTCTGATTTCGATGAGATGAGTTGGGCTTTTCATTGACGTGTCTATAGCATTTTTCTCTGAGTTGGCTACTCACGAGTTAATTAACCTATTAGGTAAAATCTAAATACAATAGACATGAGAATTCAACTAGGAATTGACTGCTCGACCGTGCTAATCTGCAAGGGTCGTTATGGCACTTTCAAAATGGATCAGAGACCAGAGATAGGTCGATTTGATAGAGATATGTGATTAGTGCGTGGGTGATTCCATCTAATTGCAAAATTTCTGTCGAACGATACTAGACCGATTTTTCTGTCATTTTTGTACCTTGTGTCCGTATTTGAAACTTCGAGATTTTCACGACAATCGAGAGTCGCCAATGTGTCGAAGATGTACATTGTGGCTCGAAAATAATTGACCACGAGTTAATTGCATTAAAAATTCCTAGAAGCTACCTAGTAGATTGGGACGTGCTAAAATCACGTTGAATTGAAATTAACCGCGAAATTGAGCTTGATTTCAGAAATTGAAAGTTCTGCCGTGTCATGATTTATTTTAGGAATGTTGACTCACTTTCCAAAAATTTTTCGGAGATTCCGAGATTTTTACGAAAAATCAATTCGAAAATTGAACGGAAATTTGGACGGGCTCGTTTGAAGGAAATTTACATGTATCACCGATCCTAAAGCACACCACGAAATCGAGCGTACCTTGTTAGCCACATATTAAAAACCAATGCCGATAAGAGGAAGAGAAAACCGATCCAGTTCGATACGATGACGTCGATTGGCCTTGAAGGGAAGACGGCGTCTCCTTTAGCGTTTGTTTTTCTTTTGGAGGGAGAGGGGGAGAGGAAACGTACGCACAAATGCCAAAAGGTGTCTTCCTCTCTCTCTTTCATCCCTTATATACGTTCCCTCAAAAATAGAAACGTACCCCTTCATCCATGGGCCCTAATAACGTGGGCCGGGCTTTCAGGCCCAACATGGGCGGACGGGCCTTAAGCCCATCACATAAAATCATCATCTCCCACTCGCACATGGTGGGCTGAATAGGATTCTCTTTACCTCTCTTCAACATTCATACTGGTGAATAATCCGCGCGACCAGCATACTTTGAGAGCTCGTTGCTATACATCTGTTAGGAATATATAACAGCTTATAATGGGCATCACACTCTGAGTAGATTTAGTATGCAGTTCCCTAGATCGATCGATCACATTTATATCTCTCTTGATCTCTCTTAAACAATGATATATATACTGTATTCACAATTATGATTATCCCAAAGACAGTCATAATTGGTTAACCAGTGAATACAAAACTACAATGTGATTCTCCAAATTCGATCTTCCTCTTCCCTTTAAACTCTCAATTTCAGTTCAGCTTACTTTTCTAGAAATGTCCCATTAGATCGAATCAACTCATGACTATTGGCAACATCCTAAGATAGCAAACACTAAATAGAAATCTTGAGAATAAGTAAGAGTCCTGAGGGGACTAAAAATTGAGGAACTCTTTTCCTCAAGAGTCTCACATAACATAAAAGTTGAGATCAAACTTTTGCCACTCTTAGTGGTCGTCTCATGCATACATAGTATGAAATACATATTACGGTATTAACTCCTTTCCCATGGAGCGTATGTCTACACCTTTCAATATCGTACAGATAATAGTTCAGACATACCCAATGTCTAACTTGAGTTCACGTATCTACTCATTCACAAAATTCATCAGAACTCACATCCGGCATCATAGACAGATAAAGTAAAATATGTGGGATATTTTACTTTCGGACATAGTAAATATTATGTCCTCATCTTAACACTCAGTTAAGGCGACATACATATTTTAAGCTTGAGCTCTCGATTATCACCTAGATAATAAGCTTAAAAATAGTCTCATCTTTATTTATCACACAATAAATAGAGACAATTACCCGTGTGAGTGGGCAAATCTTGTATCTGTCCGACATACTTTCTCAATTTAAAGTAATGCACTAAGCATTAAGATGCATAAAGATCAAACAAAGATTCATAGGCATTAATGATGAAAACACAAATTCATCAAATGTGAACACTTAAGAGAAATTACAATATTCAGTACATCAGTCTCTACGCAATCCTAGAGATTTCACATGGCCACAAAACACATCTCTAGATATTGGCTTTGTCATAGGATCTGCTACCATTCTATGCGTAATATGTACTGTAAGTTCACATCTTTTCGTGCAATCATATCTTTGACAAAATTATACTGGGTATCTATATATTTGGTCTTGCCATGATATTTTGGATCTTTGGTGTACGCTTTTGCTGCTTGGTTATCACAGTTAACCAACAATGAATGTGCAGCACTTCTAATAACACCTAAATGATCCAATAATCTCTTAAGCCAAACATCTTCTTATATTGCTACTGATAATGCCACGAACTCAGTTTCCATCTTGGACAAGGCTATATACTTTTGTTTCTTACTGCTCCAACATATGGTGCCATTATTTAGTAAGAAAACAAACCCAGAGATAGATTTTCTTTCATCTAAATCTCCTCCCCAAATCAGCATCAGAATAGCCTTAGAATCGCAGATCCTTTCTTTAATAACTCAGCGTATAATCAGCAGTTCCCTTTAGATACCTTAGTATTCTCTTAACGGCCTTCCAATGTGCTGGACCTGGATTGGATTGATATCTACCCACCATTCCAACTGCAAAACATATGTCAGGTCTTGTACACATCATAGCGTATATCAAGCTCCCAACATCACTAGCATAAGGAACATATTTCGTTTGTTCCTTCTCTTGTGGAGTCCTTTGACACAATCTGTGGCTCAATCCTTCACTTTTTGCAATAGGAGTGTCTATGGGTTTACAATCCCATATCATTCATCTCAAAGTTGGAAGACAACCAACTCTTGACAGTATTAACAAACTCCATATTGCTTCCGGCAATTAGTATATCATCAACATATAATGATATGATCACAAATTGATCTTTGGATCTTTTGTTATATACACAATAATCCTCATCTATCATTCTAAAATCATATGCCATTATGGCATTATGAAAACGTATATACCATTGTCTTTGACGACTGCTTAAGGCCATATATCGACCTCAAAAGTCGATATACATTTTCTTCTTGGCCTTCTTTAATGAAACCAGCAGGTTGTTCCATATATATTTCTTCCTCTAATTCTCCATTGAGGAAAGCAGTCTTTACATCCATTTGATGTAACTCAAGATCCATTACTAACCAATATTGCCAGAATAATGCGAATCGAGGCAAATTACACTATAGGAAAAAATGTTTCTTCATAATCAATTCTTTCCTGTTGATTATACCCCTTCACCACAAGGCGAGCCTTATGCCTTTCTATCGAGCCATCAGCCTTACGCTTTATTTTGAGAACCCACTTGTTCCCAATAGCTTTGCGTCCTGTTGGAAGATCAACCAGTTCCAAACTTGGTTTGACTTCATTGACTCCATCTCCTCTTTCATTGCATAAATTCATTTTTCCTTACTAAGGCAATTTAGAGCCTCATTAATATTTCTTGGCTCATCCTTATCTTGCGGAGCAATCATAAAAGTTTCCCCTTCAATGTCAAAACGTACGGGGAATACTTTGGCGACCTATTCGCCGAATGGGAGATTGTACACTTTGCACATCATTCCCCATTATGCTCCCACTAAGATTAGATAATGATGACGTCGTCTCATCATGTGGTTGCAATTGAGAGTGAGTTGAATTCAATTCATCACTTCTCATATTACTCCCACTTGGACGAACTCCACTAATATCATTATCTTGATCCAAGGTTTCAAATAGGTAGTAATCCTCACCTATTTCGCCCTTCTTAGGAAATTCATCCTCTTATAATGTGACATCCCGTGATTCAAATTCAGTTATACTCCCACTTTCCTGCTCACCTATGAACACATACCCTTTCGAGTGTTCGGAGTATCTCATTAAAATACTCTTCTTTCCTTTAGGACCCAATTTCCCAAACTTGTGAGAGGACTCATGAGTATAGGCAGCACAAACCCATGGCTTAAGAAAACTTAAGTTTGGTTTTCTACTTGTCCATAACTCATATGGAGTGGAAGTAACTGATTTGGAAGGCACTCGGTTAAGTATATAGGCAGCAGTTAACAATGCATCACTCCAAAAAGTGATAGGTAAGTTAGCATGTGCCATCATGGACTTAACCATTTCTAGTAGGGTTCTATTTCTTCTCTCCGCAACACCATTTTGTTGAGGAGTATATGGAATAGACAACTATCTTTTTATTACTATTTCATGACATAATTTTCTGAACTCATCAGATAAATATTCTCGACTTCGATCGGATCTCAATGCTTTTATTTTCTTGTCTAATTGATTTTCTACCAAGTTCATAAACCTTTTGAAACAACTTATTGCTTCATATTTATGAGAAATCAAATAGACATATCCGAATCGAGTATAATCGTCTATAAAAGTGATGAAATAAATAGTCCCATGCCTTCCTTTCACATTCATTGCACCATAGACGTCAGAATGGATTAAATGTAGAGGAAATTCAGCTCTTTTACCTTTTCCAAATGGTTTCCTTGTCGTTTTCCCTACTAGGCAATGCTTACATATGGGCAAATCGACTTTTTCAATGTTGCCCAACAAGCCCTCTTTGGCGAGTCTATTCATACGTTGTTGGCCAATATGACCAAGTCTAGCATGCCACATAATCACATCATTATCATATGAAGTAGAAGACGTGAAACAAGGGAATAACAAATATTGACATAACTACAGTCAACATTTAGTACAATAAAACCATCCAGAAAATGACCACAACCATAGTAGTTTGTATCCAAATACAAATCTACACCGCTATTACGGAAGTTCACACTAAAAACAAGCTTAACCAACACCAAAATAGACACTTAAATTTCGACGAATTTCCAGAGCATATAGAATATCATGTAGGAACAAGGTACGTCCACCATGCATGTTCAATTGGCAGGTGCCAATCCCTTTAACTTCATCTCTAGAATTATTTCTTACATAGATCCACTTAGTTCCAGTTGGTACTCGTCGGAATTCCACGAATGATCCTCTATCCTTCGCTACATGGTCTGTTACTCCTGAATCTACAATCCACAGAGGATTGGATTTAGCCAATAATACAGAACTTGACACATAAGCAAAGTTCTCAAATGTACAAGAGGTGTTTACCTTCTTTGGCTCACGACAGTTGCAAGCATAGTGACATTTATTGTCACAATTGTAACACCTCACCCTTGACATTTTCTTCACTTGAGGACGTTTTCCTCTCTTGTGTTGGTTAACTCTTGATTTCTTGCAATAAGGACTTGATCGTTCACATTCCCACATATTGAACGAATCAATATGCTTATGCTTAGAGCTCAAAGCCCTTTCTAAGCTAGAACTAGCATTGCAAATATCTATTTTCGGCTCAAATGCCGTTAGGCGGTCCTCAGCTAGCTCAAGGTGGCGCACGGCATCCTCAAGATCTTCCATAACATGGTCAAGAGCTTCTAGTGCTTCTTGCTTTTCCAGCACATATTGAATCTTCATATTCAATATTTCACAATTGTTGCCATTCATATCAGCAATTACGTTCTTAGTTGCTAAAACCATCGATTTGAACACATCAGACATATATGCACGAATAATTAATGCCTATCATTTATGCATCCACTTTGCAAAGACCCATTATATCAATGAACAATTTCAAGGAAGGTTTTAGAATCAAAAGGTCACTATGTTTCCAATCATTCTCTAAAAATCCTAACTCAAAATTATCATTAATATAATTGTCTTATGCAAAATAAATTCTATGAAGTTACAAAAAACTTCTATGAACTACCCACAGTAGTCGACAATAACAGAAAACAAATAATATTTAACATCCAATAGAATAACAATGCTTTCACATAATACAACTATCCATTACACTAAGTAATATATACAAAGAAATATCAACATAGAAAAAGATATTCAACACTAAAAAACATCTCAAACTAATCTAAGAAATAAATAGGGAATGACCCTTCTAATCTATCACCAAAATATCTCGAGAAATTTGAAGGCACATTTGCCAACCATGGAAAAACTTTTGGAGAGCTTTCATGTCGCCTCCAAGGCGCATTCACTCTGCGCCATGTGGCGCTCAATTTAAGAGTTGAAGTTTTGGTTAACTCAATCCTATAGTACTCTCTTACAAAAGCTTCCACTAGCCTCCTATAACCCGGGACCACGTTGACCTCCCATAGCTGATCTAACACTGCTTGCCATTCAAGTGGAAGAGTGTTCATCAAAGTCGGCACCTTCTTAAAATATGGCATAAGATAACCATTCCAGATGATTTCCTGTATCATCTGATTGACCTTGACCACATGTGATACTAAATCACCGTTATGCCATTGATAATTAGCTAACTCTATCATCAGCCTTTTAAGTCTTGCACTTCCCTCGTCCGTTCTAGGGATTGCAGGCATCCGTGCATAACGCATCATAGTTCTTGCAACACATGCAGAACTAAAAATAGATTACTTATAATACATAATGTACATAAGGAAAAATACATAATTTTCTATGATTCATGCAACAAATGCAGAATTTAAACAATGGATTACTTATTGAAAAAAAACAATGGATTACATAGACATAATTGAAAAAAAAAAAAAACAGATTCCTTTTTTTTTTTTTTTGGATCAACGTCAACGGTCAACGGTCATCGGTCAACTGCATCAACGGTCATCGGTCAACGGCCAACGGGCGGCAGTTCGGGGCGGTTGGACCGGTCGGGGCGGTTGGACCGGTCGGGCCGGTCGGGCCGAGTTGGACGAACCGACCAGCACGTGCTGTGTGTGTGTGCGTGGGCTGACGTCACGTAGACGTCAGCCAGTGCGTGCATGGCACGCGCCAGGCTTCCGCGCATGTCGGGTCGCCAGTCGGGTCGGGTCGCCGGCCGGCCAATGGTCGTCGGCGACGACGTCATCAATGACGTCATCCTAGCGGTTACCGACCATTGGGTGACGTCACGATGACGTCAGCACGCATCGATTCGTCGACTGGCGTGTGCCGGTTCGTCCGCCGGTGGTGCGCATGTGCCGGTTCGCCGAGCGGCGTGTGTGGCGCACGCACTGGCCGTGCGTGTGGGCATGTCCGGTGTCACCCGGCGGCGCACGACATGTCGACGGACTCGTCTTGACGAGCTCTTTCACCCTATGTTTTCAGAAATTAATTTTGACTTACGAAAACTCGAAAAAATGGATGAACAGTGCTCGGGTGTCGGGATTTCTCGCCCCGATCCATGTCGGCCGATTATTTTCGCGAAAAATCAATCAAAAACATCAAAGGGGTTGGGAAAACATGAACTAGGGCTCTAATACCAATGTTGGGAATGTCGGATTCCCAAAAACCGGATTTGACACTAAATCGAACCCCTAAAACGAATGCGGAAGACGAAGCCCGGGAAATTCACATGTATCACCGATCGTAAAGCACACCACGGAATCGAGCGTACCTTGTTAGCCACAGATTAAACACCAATGCCGATAAGAGGAAGAGAAAACCGATCCAGTTCGATCCGATGACGTCGATTGGCCTTGAAGGGAAGACGTCGTCACTTTTAGCGTTTGTTTTTCTTTTGGAGGGAGAGAGGGAGAGGAAACTTACGCACAAATGCCAAAAGGTGTCTTCCTCTCTCTCTTTCATCCCTTATATACGTTCCCTCAAAAATAGAAACGTACCCCTTCAGCCATGGGCCCTAATAACGTGGGCCGGGCTTTCAGGCCCAACATGGGCGGATGGGCCTTAAGCCCATCACATAAAACCATCAGGTTGATTTTTGGCATCAATTTAGTTGATTCTTGGATTATGTTGGTTAGAAAGAATTAGGGGGGGACAAGGATTCGATGGAGGAGATAAGCATGTTGAGTTCTTTTCCCCCCAGCTGCTCTCCACGGGCGCAGCTTCTCTTTCATTTTCCACGGAGCCGATCCCTCCACGTCGCTTGACCACCGCCTCTCTCCCTTCGTGCGACATCTTCTGCTTCCGTCTTACTTTTATTTTCCCCGAATACTCTTCTTGCATCCATCTTCATCGAACAGCCCTCCACCCAGCCTTGTCTTCATCCAGTCAACTAGCGAGATTTGTTGTTGATTCCTCTTCATCCACGCACGAGCCGCCCGCTCCACGCGTCTTCTTCCCTTCTTGCATCCAACTTCATCGAAGGCCAAAACCCACGCTTCCTTCATTCTGGTTTTGCTTTCATTTCCCTTACAGCAACCCACCGAATTCTCCATCTTCAAGTTTTTGTTGACCGGATTTTCTTCAACGCCTGCAACTTTCATTCGTCCACCACCTTTTGTCCTTTCTTCATCTCACCGAAGCCATCTCTGCCCATTCGGTGTCTCGGCTTTGCTCGGTCGATATCCCCCCAGCAGGAGCTCCAAGTGTTGACCGCAAGCCGCTCGCCTCTCCCTCCTTCGTGCGGCCCAAGCCCATCCGAAGCCAACCACTCGAAGACCCGCTTCAACCCCTCATGATTCAAGACCGAATCCAGCAGTTTCTGTGCCGGTTTTCTTAGCCCAAACAGCAAGTTCGTTGGCCATTTTCAGTTGATCTGAGCGTTCCCTCGGCCTCGCCATGAGTTCAAGTCTCGGTCGCCGTTGCGCCACCGTCGCCGTGAGCCGATTTTCAAGCTTAATTGGTGAGTTGCGTTCTAATCCTTTATTAGTGGGCTAATGACACTTAGAGGTGTGTTAGTTAGCTAATTGGTGGATTAGTTATGTTAATTAGATTTAGGATGGCTTAGTTAGATTAAGTATATAGTTAGTAGTTAGTTGGTTTATTTAGTTTAGTTAGATGGATTAGTTAGGAATTAGTTAGTTTATTTAATTGGTGTACTTAGATTAAATTATATAGGATGGTTAGATTTAATTATTAATTAGATTATTTATTTTAGTTAGTTTAGGTTAATTTAATTAAATTCTTTAAATTTATTTATTTTGTAATTTATTTAATTTTCGGTAATTTATTTAATTATTAATTATTTTCCGGAAATTAGGCCAGGATAGCCTAGTGATCGAATTTTGTGCTGATTGCAATGGTGTGTTCAATTTCTGCAATTGGATGTTAATTTGTGCAAATTGAGTGCTGATTAGAATTTTGAGTATTTAATTCTAAAATTTGTAAAATTCATTATTGATTCGAAAATCCCGGATGTCGGGTTCAACACCGAAAATGGTTTTATGTACTATATAAACCAGTGGGATTTTGAATTGGAGGATATCAATTTTTCTAGTGTGAATTGACTGTGTACCCACACACGACTATTTTTTCGTGTATTTCTAATACGAAGAAAATAGGCCAGGTTCACTATTTTAATTGAGACGGTTGAGTGCAATGCACAGTGTCCAGGGCTGAGATTGATTGGTCGTATGTTGGTTAAGAGAAACCATCCTGGTCTATTAAGCCGGATGTTGCCCATTCATTGGGACTTGGGTCGCAGTAGATTCTGGACCTACGCCCCTTCGGGGAAGCCGTCTAATTGAAAGAGAATATTGGAATTGGTCATACCCTTAAGGGGTGTAATTAACAATTGGAACGCATGATTATTGAGTTTGATGCACCCGATTATGAGACCAAAACTATGTGACATGGAATGGGACGTGTCATAACGGTTTGGCCTTATAATCAGGACCCCGATGATTAATTGAATTGATGAGGTGTTTCAATTGTTATGTGCATTGATTTTATGCATTGAGAATTATGAACTATACTGACATGCAGGAAAGGAAACTGAGGCGAGGTAAGTCCTTTCTGCCAATTGAGTGGTTGTGTGGTTAGGACACTGCTAAGTGTATTTCCCTCCTAATCGGGGCTTAGACCGTGAACTCGTTGAGATTTATATCTCACCCCGTCGTGGGCTTAAAATTTTCAGGACCGTAGAGGGAGGACTTGGAGCTGAGTTGAGGTGACCTGAAGAGTAGATCAGATAGGATACCCTCTTTTTGAGAAATAGTCTTTTGGTTATAGACTTGTGTAAAAGACTCAGTATGTTTATAAAATGTGGTTTGTTTGTGAATGTGATGTCATGTTTTTCTATCCCGAGATAGTTACTGTCAGGGGATTTGTTATTTGCTTCCGCATGTGCAATAAAATAAAAGGGTTGGTGACTCGTCCTGGGAAGTCGCAAAATATTTATCGACCAGAGAGGGATGGGCATGCGCTCGAGGATTGGGGTGTGACAAGGAGTGCCAAAACTTTCGTACGGTGTTTACTTGTGTATGAATTTTATTTTATTTTCACTTACTTAAGTGCCGGATTGGAGTAAAATCATTCACTTAAGTACAAGTTCCGGACAAACGTTCCACATGAATTTTTTTGAAATTTTTGAAATTTTTGTTTTTGTTTTTATTTTGCTTTTTTTCTTTAGGGCTGGCAAGTGTTACCGGTGACCGTTGTTGGCCACAAAACCCTCATCGAGGGCCGCCTTGCCCTTGGCCACGAAGGCACCTAGTGAGGCCATCAAGGCCTCACTAGCTGCTGGTGAGGCCATGACGCCCTCACCCATGGCCTTCATGGTTAGGGCAAGGCAGCTCTTGCCCAAATCTAGTCGTGAAGGCCATGGTCGAGGGCATCGTGACCTTGCCAGCCCCAGGTGAGGCGCCATCACCTACGAGTCACCTAAAGCTAGTGAGGGCTCGACAGCCTCACTCGGGGCCTTCATGGCGACGGCAAAGCGAGCAAGGATTGCTAGTGACCCTCGCCGACCATAAAGAAAAAAAACCAAAATGATAATTATAATAATTATAATTATAATTATAATTATAATTATAATGAAATATTATAATAATATTTAAAAAATTGTCCACATCATACCAATGAATCCATGTTAAATGACTAGTGTTGGCATGTCAAATGACTAGCGTCTACATCAGATTTTCGGGCCAAGAAAATTGGAATTAGTACTTAAGTGAACGATTTTTCCAAATTTGTAGTACTCAAGTGAGTTGGCATTCAAGTGAGCGTCGTACGAAAGTTTTGGCACTCTTTATTTTCTTTTGCCCAAGTTTAGGCCATATAGCAAATGCAGTTAGGCCATTTCATTACCCTTCTCTTTCAACCCAAGTTGCCAAACTTGTACTTAAGTTTCGAAATTCACCGCTTAATCTTCCTTCATTATGCCATTTATTTCGCTCAATTATAAGATGGAGTGTTCGAGACAACAATGTCCAGGATTTTATTTCATGCAAACTCGTTATGAACTTAGGTTACATGGACTATATATTGTTATATGTATTTTTCGAAAGGATATTCTTTTGTATTCAAATTCTTTTGTGGAATGGATTGCGTTAGGTTTCCTCGCAATCAAATTTGAAGATACTATATTCATTGTAGAAGGGCTCCCATGTACTTCTGTTCTCTTGTAATACTTACACGTACCCAATAATTTGTAATTTAATCTTTGTACATATAGTTGAATGAACTGTACGCGAGCCAACATTTGGTGTGTCGATAAAGGCTGAGGCCAAATTTCCAAGTGCTTAGAGTCCGTTTATTCATCATGTCACATGATACGTTCTTTTATTATTCACTTGTATTCTGACCAACCCCACATATAAAGAGTAATGTAAAAGCACTCTAAGCCAGTCTCGTAAAATTATAAAATTGAGCACTATAATAAAATATTAAAAAACAAACGAATTATGTTCGGTAGTAAATCAGAATTTGTTTGGACCTAGGTAGGTCCTTAAAAGGCCTTGACGGCCCAGAAAGACGGGTCCCAAGATACCGGAGGGATAACCTCCCTAGGGTAGGAGTCCCTTGTCTGCTCCTGGGTACAGCTTGGGAGGGGGCTGGAAAAATAAGCCCTCCCCACTGCTAGACCGGCCACAGACCCTCCCTTGGAAACAAGGAAAGGGAACGGCCAGCACGCCTGATCCCCGTGAAGCCTTCCCCGCTTTAAACGCAGCGGGAGTGGTTCAGGGAAATGATGGTGCCGGAGAGGGAAAAGTGCCAAAAAGTCCTAAACCTTTTTGTCATTGTGCCTTTAGTCCTAAACCTTTTTTGGTGTTGATTTAGTCCTAAACTTTTTAGGTTGTGCCAATTCAGTCCTTTCTAGCCAAGTTTGGCCGGATTTTGTTGATTGGACGCCGGCCGGTGACGTGGACAACTTTTAATAATATTTTAATATTTTAATATTTTTATTTTTATTTTATTTTTTTTTTTTATTCTGCTCTTCTTCCTCCAGGTTGGTCGCCGGACCTCGGCAACCGGCCAGAGGTGACGGTCGGCGAGGTCAAGGTCGACCTCGCCAGCCACCTCGCCCGGTGGCCGCGGGGGCGGCGAGGCTCGCCCTCGCCGGATCCGGGCGAGGGTCAAGCCTCGCCCATGGCCGGCGAGGCTCGACCTGCCGGATCCGGCGAGGGCGAGCCTCGCCCACCACGCGCAAGGCCGCCCCGCGGCCACTGGGCGAGGTGGCCGGTGAGGTCAACCTCGACCTCGCCAACCGTCGCCTCGGCCGGTCGCCGAGGTCCGGCAACCGGCTGGAGGAAGAAGAGCAGAATAAAAAAATAATAAAAATAATAAATAATAAAAATAATAAAATTCAAAATTCAAAATTCAAAACTATTGAAATATTATTAAAAGTTGTCCACGTCAGCCGGCCGGCGTCTAGTCAGCAAAATCCGGCCAAATTGGCCGGAAAGGACTGAATTGGCACAACTTAAAAAGGTTTAGGACTAAATCGGTAGAATGACAAAAGGTTTAGGACTTTTTTGGCACTTTTCCCGTGCTGGAGAAGGGGCCTTCTCCGGGTGGCCGGCCGTGCAACATCACTTAATATACCAATTTCATCTATCAATCTGAGTGTACAAGTAGCACCGGTCGCTTATAAAAAGAGTCAGAGGCTCTTCTTCCTCACACACGACACAGAGAGAGGGAGAGAGAGAGAGAGATGGGTTCTCAAGCGAGAGGGAAGCCTCATGCAATATGCATCCCATACCCAGCACAGGGCCATATAAACTCCATGCTCAAGCTGGCCAAGCTCCTTCACCAAAAGGGCTTCCACATCACCTTCGTCAACACCGAATACAACCACAAGCGCTTGCTGCGGTCGCAGGGGCCCCACTCCCTCGACGGGCTGCCCCACTTCCGCTTCGACATGATCCCCGACGGCCTCCCGCCCTCGGACGCCGACTCCACCCAGGAAATCCCCTCGCTCTGTGCTTCTCTATCTGAACACGGGCTATCGGCGTTGAGGAGTCTTCTCGTGAAGCTCCAAGAGCAATCCCAAGACGGTGTGGTGCCCCCGGTCACGTGTATCGTGTCCGACCGCGCGATGACGTTCGCTTCGGATGCTGCTGAGGCGTTGAAGATTCCTGAAGTTGTGTTTGGACGCCCAGTGCTTGCGGGGTGCTTGCTTACGCTAAGAATCGTCGTCTTGTCGAGGATGGTTACGCCCCTGAAAGGTCCACACTTCATATTATATTTGTCAAAGGAGGATTTAGGTTTTTTCAACTTTTTTCCCCAAAAAATATTTGCAGTTACATATTTTGGAATTTGAACGTTTCTCATTTCCATATGCACTTCTCTTCCTCTGCTTTTTATTTCTCCCCGTCCTTCATTTACATTTCGAAGGAAGACTAGTTTTATTTCGCACATGGCATTAACATAAAAGACAATAAGAGAAATGCAAAGACAACTAAATTTTTTAGTAAGATGTTTACTATACATGATCCGGCAAGAGCACTTTGGGTGTTATATAAGTTGATCACTATGAGTTAGGTGCTACTTATTTGAATATCCGATGTGATACCACATATACTAACAAATAAATTTTAATAAGAAAGTATAGTATAATTAACATAGTGCTAGGGTACAGGTTACATACGAATACTAGTTTACAACAAGCACCATTTTTGTGTCTGAACAACGGAAAGACATAGCTCATGTAATTCCCAACAACAAAAAGATATATGAACACTTACGATTTTGTATACAAATCTTATTTACGGTTTGAACCCCTAGCATGATTTTTTTTTTATATGGAGCATATTGCTGGGGAAAATAAAAGGTGGTTCTGTTATAAACTATAGATAAATATTTTGAATAATATTCTCAATGGTTCTATCTACCCTTTATGTTTGTGGTTTGAGGTGTCAAAATGAGTCTTAAATCTATATTTGACTCATTTAAATCATAAATAGGTAATATATGAGTCACTTACATTTTGAAATGGGTCATATATGGGTCATTTATATTTTAAGGAGACTAGTTAAATGGATCTTAAATAGGTTGGATTTAAAAATCCATTCCCAACCCAACTTCCCTTTTTAACTTTATAAAAATGTTTTTTAATAAAAATAAAAATTAGAATTATTTTTTATATTTCATTTTCCTTATCTTTTTATTTTTTATTTTTTTTCCTTTTTTTTTTTCTTTCTTCTTCCTCCTTCCTTAGCTAGTGGCCAGCATGATGACAGTTGGCGACCGGCTAGGCAAGACTTGAGCTCGTCGACCTCAAGCGAGCTTAAGGTCGTTGACGATTGGTCGGTGAGGCATGAGCCTCGCCGATCTAGCGAGTCAATCGTTGGCAAGGCCGGAGCTTGCCTAGATTTGGCAAGGAGCGAGCTCACCAACATTGGCGAAGCTCAAGCTTGTAAATGCTAGTACGAGCACCTATAGGGGGTGAATATGTGCGAAAACAAACTTTTGAGAAGTATAGTGTAAAACTTTACTTGTAACCTGAGTCTGTTTAACAGAAGACTTTAAAAAGAAAAGAGACTCTAACAATTAAATAAAGTTACGAGCAAAGTAAATGAGTTTAGGAAAGAGAATAAGAACACAAAGTTTATAGTGGTTCGGCTTAATCCAAGCCTACGTCCACTCTCCCGCACTGACAGCCCACGGCTGGATTTCACTATGAATTAAAAGAGTCATTACAGTATCACGTCCTTGATTCCATAGTTTAGAGACTCTGATACACTTCCTCTAGGTCTCACAAATGTATAAACTCTCTTTTGAGTACAAGTTTATGCTCAACAATTGAATTGGCAAAGAACAAGGAGCTTTAGGCTTTGAAATTTATCTAATGCGCACACACTCGAATAACTAGAGTGTCTTCCTTATATACTCCTCCATGCCTTCATAACCGTTGGCACTTTCCAAATGAGTTCTTCCAATCTACCTGTTAGACAAAACCAATTAGGGAGATCTCGAGTTATTTAAGGAATATGATGATAGCCCACCAATCCTGCTCACCTATACAATCGGGATCTAGGTTTCCATAAGTAGAACCTTCCAAGTGTGCTTCACCATTTAACGGATCCAAATTACCCAAATTAAAATCAAGGATAGTAGATTCCGATATGCTATCTCCAGCCGTGAGATCTTCTTTAGTTGATCGAATCAAATCCTTAAAGAAATACTTGAATCTGGATAAGACTTATTCGATGGTCTAGAAACTGTCAATGAGGGTAGACTTTGAATCTTGAGTTTAGCGGTCCAGTAGTCTTCAGACTTTGACAAAAGAGTCTGCAAGTCTTCAAACTAGACTGATGGAAACGTTTTGTCAGCTTCAAAACAAATACAGAAGTTTTCTCCAACAGAGCTCACCTCCATTTGGCCAGCCACGAGCTCGTTGACCTTAGTTGAGCTTTGGCTCGCGAGATTTGGCAAGCCACGAGCTCCCCGACCATGACAAAACTCGACTTCGCCCGAATTTGGGAAGCCGTGAGCTTGCTAACCACAACAGAGCTCAAGTCGGCAAGCTCAGGATGGTCACCACCAGCGGAGGAACAAGGGGGAAGAAGAAGCAAGAAAAGAGAAAAGAAAAAGAAAAGAAAGAAATAATAATAAATTCAAAATTTTAAAATAATTAAAAGTTTGATTTTTTTTTAAATATTTTTGATAGATAGATATCCATATACATATTGGAAAAGTACTTTTAGAGGAAGCTCGATGTTGTCTAAATCGAAATTCAATCAATATCGAAATAGAAATTCTAAATTATATAATGTAACTTTTAATTTGATAAATCACAATCAAGAAGTTACCCATTCTCACATCCTAGAAGATTTGTTATAAATAAATATTTTTTTCATGTTAATCATTAACTAATCAAACTTTTTCTTATCAAGAATTTTCAAAAGTATTTCAATTTAAGGTTTTTCACCTTTTTATTTTATTTACTAATTTTTTTATTTAGTTTACTTTTTTTAATTTAATGTGAAGTTTTTATTTAAGTAATATATATATATATATATATATATATTTTGTGTGTGTGTGTGTGTGTGTGTGTGTGTGTGTGTGTGTGTGTGTGTGTGTGTGTTTGAAGAGCTTAAAGTGTATTATATGGGTGGAAATGGGTTTTTTTTAGATTGAGTTAAATATTAATGTGTCTCGATAATATGGGTTGGGTCGGGTTGGGTATGGGTTATGTATGGATTGTCAAATTTACATTATATGAAAATAAATCAAAACGGGTTAAAGGGGTCAATATTGGTCAGATCATTTTTGACTCGACCCACCCATTTAACGGCCCTATTTGTGGTATAACCCTTTGATTTATGATGATGACAGACCCAACCTACTTGTCGAATGGATATTTAGAGACCACAGTAAGCATTCACCTGAAAGACTTCCCCACCTTCATCCGAACCCTAGACCCCCAAGACATCATGCTCAATTACACCATCCAAGAAGTCGGGAGATCTTCTAAGGCTTTCGCAGTCATCCTCAACACCTTCGACACCCTCGAGCATGACGTCTTAGAGTCTCTCTCCTCTATCTTTCCCTGCATCTACACCATTGGGCCGCTTCAGCTCCTTGCTAACCAAATCCAAGACGAAGCCCCGAGAATGATAGGGGGGAACTTATGGAGAGAGGATCCCGGGTGATTGCCATGGCTTGACTCAAAGGATCCCGGCTCGGTGGTGTATGTGAACTTGGCAAGTGTCACGGTCATGACGGCTGGCCAGGCGCCCGAGTTTGTGTGGGGACCGGGCGACGATGCCCCGAAGCCTTTCTTGTGGATCATAAGGTTGGACCTCGTGGCAGGTGAGTCGGTTGTGTTGCCGCTCGAGTTCATGGAAGAAATTGCGGCCGAGGGATGCTTTGGCAAGCTGGTCTTTGGCGGGAGGAGGTCTTGAAGCACCGGATGATCGGGGTTTCCCGACGCATAAAAGATGGAACTTGACACTCGAGAACCTTTGCGGTAGCATGCTAGTGATATGTTGGCCTTTCTTTGCAGAGCAGCAGACTAACTGCTGGTATAGTTGCATGGAATGGGGGATCATGATGGAGATCGACTGTCGCGACCTTCCCGAGGGTAAATTACTCAAAAAGGCTAATGGATTACTAAGTCCGAAGATTTGGCACAGACCCTCCCAAGTCCTACCAATCGCGACTTGATACTAAGAAATTAACTCATTTAAACATGCAATTATACTCAATTTGGAGCCGCCACTAATTAATTAGGGTTGGTTAGAAACCCGAGTAAAGTATGGGAGAATACTTTACTTTTGTGAACCAGAGATTCAATAGGTCCGGGACATGATCACGCTAGATTAATCTAATGCCCTTTCGGTACATTTTTATTTTAATTTCAAAAATATTTTTTGTAGGCAATATTGATTAATTTTAACCTAAGCTACTAACATGCAAATGGTGGTCATGCGGGTGCACAATCAATGAAATAAAATTCAATAAATCGAGGTGATAAATTGTAAGAAATTATAAACTACATCTTCATTAAGGCCCACTCTCTAAAGAAAAACTTACAAAAATGCTAATAAAAATGCACGCCCTAAACATGATTTCTAAATGACATGACACCTAGTTTTTCTTTTTCTTTTAAAAATGTCAATTATATGCAATCTTAATTTAAATTTGATATGCATGAGTTTTACTTTAATGACATGTGAGATGTAATTCATATGACATAATTTGAATCATTACAATATGTTTGCAATCTAATTTACATAATCCTAAATGTGCATGTGCTACATGGTATGGGATGGATGACATGGTAATTCTATATGCATGTTTTTTTTATGATTTTTTTATGATTTTTTTTAATACATATATGCAATCTACATTAAAACAATGATGACATGAAATGGGATTAATTATGAACTAACCTATTAACTAACAAAATAAATGACCTTTGTGTTTTCTTGTTTTTTAAAATGACTTAATAATTCTTATCAAGAAAAACAATATAATGATGCAATACTAATCTTTGGCTTTTTTTTAATTAAAAAAAAAAGAACTATACGATGGCAATATTAAAACATTAACCTATGACCCACTAATTAAAGTGCAACATGTGATGTGCACATCATGAAATCCATATAACCTAAATAACATTTTTTGTTCTTTTTTGTTTTTTTTATTAAAGGAAAATTATCCTAATTCTATATGAATCTTAAAAATTAAAATACATTGCTTTAAACATGAAATGTGTATGGACCTAAATACCTAAATCCTAGATATGACCTATGATGCATGATATGTGATGAGCAAATAATGATAACATACCAACATATATGTCCTATTGAAAATCCATCAATGTAAATCAATGACATATTATCTTAATATGAATCAATGATGCAAAGCAATTCATGAATTTGCCATGAAAAGTCAAAATAATCAAAAATATAACCCGACGTCTCGCGGCTCAATATTTTTTATTATTATGACTTAATATGACAAATTTACTAATTGGATAACGATAAAAATAAATCAGAATAAATCAAGTTAGAATAAAAAAAAAACAATGAGTCGAATACTCGAACTAAATTTAGCCTAAATTTTTTACCTATTCCAGAGTATGACTTTTTCGAGGGGTGGTGCCAACATGGTGGTGGTCTATGATGGTGGTTTAGTGATGGGTCGCCGTTCGGAACAGGGGGTGTCTGTCGGAGCTCCGGCAAAAGAGAAGGCAACGGTGGCTCTATTCGGACATGCAACAACGAGCGGAGGAGCAACAACGTCATGTACGGGGGGCGTCGGGCTGCGAGATCGGGTCCGGCTGCGGAGGGAACAACAGCGTCGGGTTACAGGCGATCGTGGAGGCTGCTAGCGTGGGTTGCAAAAGAGCACCGGGGAGAGCTCCGGAGGTACGGTGATGATCCGGCGGAGGTGACGTCTCACGGGTGTGTGGCGGCTCGGTGTTCGGTTCCGGCGTCATGGGTCGGCAAGCGAGTAGCAACGGCGACCGGGTAGAGAGGTGCTGGTGCACCGCGTCGGGCGAGTGGAGGCGGACAACCGGGTTCTGGACGCGAGTTGCGGGTTGTGGGCTTCGGGTTGCGGGTAATGTAGATTTGGTAGTAACAAAGGGCGTCGCGGGGCCGGGCGGGGGACCCGGAGGAGCGGCGGTGGTTGCGGAAAGTCGAGAGCGGGAGAGCCCGGCGTGCGGCGGAACGACGTGCTGATCTCGAAACAGATCGCGGGCGGAGCGAGGTGGCACCGATGTTCACGGACGAGCGTCGCGGGCGTGAAACGGCGGAGCCGGCCGTCACGAGTGGGCGAGAGCGGCGAATCGGAGCCGGCGGGGAGGAAGGTAGAGGTAGAAACGGCGAGAGGGAAGAAGGTGATGAACAGAAATGTCCAATCACCTTTCTCCCTTTTGCTTTCTTTTTACTTTTCCCCCTTTCTTTGAGAAAATATTAGGTACCCTAACAGTGCCACGTCATCCGTGCTCTGAACCATTCACGCGTCGACACCTGTCCTTGGGGCCCGCCACGTCTGCTCTCTCTTCTCTCCATCTTCTGCGCTTCTTTCTCTCTCCTCTCTCTTTTCATTCTCTCCCGAATAACTCGGCTGGTGGCTCGGCTCGGCTGGATTGGCAAAAGAAAGGACGACTCCCGCTTAAAATTTCTCTCTCTTCACTTAAATATTTTGGATTTTCTCTCTCTCTCTCTCCTCGTGGAAGAGCAGACAGAGAACGAGCTGCACTTCCTTTGTTTCGTTCTCGCGCATCCGCCTCTACCCTCTCGTCTAATCTTCCGTCGACGACTTGCTTTCCGCTTTGCTCGGAGCTGGTCCATCCTGGTCGGTCGTCCATCATCATCTTCACTCCGCTAATTCGAAGCTCGTAGAAATCGGAGACGCCGGCGATTTGGTGATGAACACTTGAAGGGAAGGAGCTTCGATCGGAGATGGCGGCCAATCATCGTAACAAGGCGGCGGCGGCGTCGGCGGAATGGGGAGTCGGTGGTCGTGGAGGGCGGCATGGAGTGCGGCCGACCGGGAGCTTCCAGTGAGTACAGATCGCCAAATGGGTCCACCGTTTCTCACGGTCCATACGGTTTCTCCTTCGTTTCTCGTGGTTTTCTCCCTCCCGTGTCGTTGAGTGCGGTTTTTGCCCTTGCTGCGGTGGCTCGAGGATTTTGGGGTCGGCCGGGTGGAGATGCCGTGCTTCGGGGTTTGTCTTTTCGGGCTTTGTCGTGCATTGTGACGTTCACGATTGGAATTGCTGATTTGCGTTTAGTCTTTAGTAGTTCCAATCCGCCACTTCGTTGCATGCATCGGCTTGCGCTGATAATTTTTTCCATTTCGGGTTGTTTCTTTTTTAAGGTCTCTTCGACTTGGATCACGAGCTTTGACCGTGGATGACTATCAAGGTTGATGTGCAATTCCCTATTTTGAGAGTCTCGGCGCTCGGCTTTTGTTGATTCGCTTGTCACTAAGGCTGCGTTTGGTTGCAAGTTGTTTCTGTTCCCGGGAACAAATTTTTTTTTTTTTGTTCCCTGGGAACAAAAAGGAATAGAAACGCGTTTGCGTGCGTTTTGTTCTAAAATTGTTTTTTTGTTCCCGAAACACATTTGGAACAAAAACAAGAAACAAAAAAAGTTGTTTCTTGTTTCTCAAACAAAATTGAGAAACACTTTTTTATTTTCTTCTTCTTTTCTTCTTCTTTTTTCTTTCTTTTTCTTTCGCCGGTCGCCGGCCTCAACCATGGTCGGCGACCGGCCGACGAGGGCCGGCGGCCTCGCCTAGCCACGGTGAGGCTCGCCGGCCCCGAGGCCGAGCCTCGCCGTAGGCCGGAGAGGGTCGGCCTCGCCTTGGCCGGGCGAGCTCGAGCTCGCATAGCCAAGGTGAGGCCGCCGGCCAAAAGAAGAAAAAGAAAAAGAAAAAAAAAAAAAGAAAAAAGAAAAAGAAAAAAGAAAAAAGAAAAAAAGAAAAAAAAAAAGAAAAATAAATAAGAAAAATAAGAAAGAAAATAGAAAAAATAAAATAAAAATATTAAAACATAAAAGAAATAAAAAAATTATACAAATTTACCAAACTTGTTTCTGTTTATTTTTTATTCCCGAACAAGTTTACTAAATGCGTTTTTTTTGTTCCAAAATTGTTCCCCTAACATAAATACTTTTTTTTTTATTTCTGTTTCTGGAACAATTTTTAAACAGAAACGTTACCAAACGCACCATAATTGGCACTCGACCGATGTAGTTTCATTATGTGCATATATCTGATTGAAAGAACTAGAGAAATTTCGAATGTTTGATCCGTATTGAGGGGAACTTTTGCGTACTCATTCTATCAACTGTTAATACATGGACTTATTTTTTCATATGTGCGTATTTAACTACACGACCTCAGAGGAACCATGTGGAAGCTATGGTCGATGCTAAAGTTCCGACTTGAGCCGTTTCTGCGCGTGTGTCTTCCCTTTTCCTTTTATTCTTCTTTTGAATGTACCGGTTGGATTTCTCTGCTAGTTTTCAGCTACTTTGATCAAGTCTCTTTTCTGAAGGGTTTATGATCGGTTCGATGCAAATGACTTTGCAGGATGGGCCACTAGTTTGTCTACTTATGAAAGCGTTGTGGATTCAAATATTCCTTTCTTTAATGTTGTTATTGAGATGACTGATGTTGGTCACGGTATGTTGTTACTCGTTACGCTATTCTTGCCTCTAGGCGTTTCTCTATTTTTCTTTCAGGTCGTTTGCGAAAAACCATTCTCACCAACTTAGGGCTTTGCTTATTCCCTTTGGCAGAAACTCGGTCATGTAAGAAAGCCCAGATTATGAGGCTTGAAATTCTAATCATGTATTGCACCAAAAGCGAGCACATGCAAGATATCATGGGATTGCTCTTTAAATACATTGACATCTTACACCGGTCCGGCATTTGCGAGTGGATTTATGACGAGGTATGGATCCAAAATACCTATTTAGGACTATGAGTTGCAAATATGATAAGTTCGATACTACTTGCAGCTCATCACCGTGCAAGAGGACAACCGGATGCTCTCTAGACTCTCTGATGGTTGCCTTGCAATGCCTTTACCTGCATTTTGTTTGTGGAATCACTTAGTCAAGAATGAGAGAAGCGATTATTGGGCCAAATTTTGGACTTTAAAAAATTTGTGTTAGGAGTAAGAAGGGTAAATTAGTCTTTACCACTTTTAAGGTTTATTTTTTATGTATATATATGAAACTTTATTGAATAATACGGAGTAAGTTTTCCTCACATGGTATCAGAGCCTAGGGTTAAGGCTTAACCCTAGACGACGGAGCAGCCGCTCGCCGCCGTCGATTCGTCGGACCGCCATCGACTCGCCGAAATAGTTGGATGTCACTGCCGCTCACCGGAATAGGGCTTCTCTCTCGTGCGGCTCACTCGCGAGGCTCACTCGCGGTGCTCGCGTAGCTCGCACGGCTCACTCGGCTCGCGCCGCTCACGCTGCTCGCACAGCTTGATTGTGCTGCTTGCGCGGCATGCTCGCGCTCGCCCGTCTTCAGCGGGCTCGTGCTTGTGCGATTTGCTGTGCCTTGCGGAGTGGTAGTGCTGGTCATTGGTGGAGGAGCAAGGGAACACGCACTTAGCTGTGCCGCTTCTTGTATGTGAGGTCGGTGAAGGAGAGGGAAAGCCCTAGAGAGAGAAAGGGTAATAGAGAGCAGTAGCGACAGAGTGTAGTAGCACTCATCGGGATGAGTTTGTGGGTTAGAATTTGCTTTAAAGTTGCTGATTTGGCTGATTAATTTGTTTGAGACTTATGATGAAGCAAGTTGCTACTTGGGTATAGTGCAATTATTTATTTGATGATTTGAAAGTTGTGTGGGAGCTTCTATCATTTTATTTGGTAGTAGTAATATTGGGTTATTGAATTATTGAGGCTGAGTTGTTTGATGGAAGCTAAGGTCGAGTTTGCTTATTTTTGTTTGGAAAATGGGCGATCAAGAAGAGTGCAATTGAAGTAGATAATGAGAAGAATAATACTTTGTGATGACGAGGTGATTTCCTCTTCATCTAATCGAATTACTAATAAGAAGCTCGCAGGTAGTGCTAACTTCCACCAGTGGAAGAAAATTGTGAAGCTTACTTTGACAAGCATGAATCAACATAGACACTTAACTGAGTTTAAGCCCAGAGATGATGTTGTTGGAGAAATCTTCTTGAAGTCTTTTGAAGTTGACAAAACGTTTCCATCAGTCTAGTCTGAAGGCTTGCGGACTCTGCTCTTTAAAGTCGAAGACCTCCGGGCAGCCGACTCAAGACTCAAAGTCTATCCTCATTGACAGCTCTCTAATCCGTTGAAGAAAGGTTATCCGAACTGGATGTTTCGTTAAGGATTTAACCTTATCAACGGAGAAGATCTCGTGGCTGGAAAAGACATAACGGAGTCCTTTGATTGATCGAAGATTGACTCGATAATTGAAGATTCGGTGATTGCCTAAATATTATTGGAAGGTTCTACTTATGGAAACCGAGATCCTGATTGTATGGGCAAACAGGATTGATGGGCTATCAACACGTTCCTTTAATAGCTCGAACAATCTTCCTAATTGATTCCGTCCAACGGGTATATTGGAGGAATTCCTTTTGTAAGTGCCAACGGGTATGATGGCATAAAGGAGTATATAAGGAAGACGGTCTTAGTTGTTCAAGGGGTGCGCGATAGAAGAATTCCAAAGTCTGAAGCTCTTTTTTGTTTAGACAATTACTGCGAGTGAATACTTGTATACAAAAGAGAGTCTATATTTGTGAGAAATCTTGAGGAGGTGTGGTAGAACATCTACACTTTGTGGAATCAAGGCAAAGCTATGCTGTAACTTCTCTTTTGTTCATAGTGGAATCTAGCCAATAGGCTGTCGGTGAAGAAGAGTGGACGTAGGCTTGATATAAGCCGAACCACTATAAACCGCGTGTTCAATTTTCTCTTCTCTCGCCTTACTTTGATTATCGTTTGTCTCAAATCCATCAACCTGTCTAGTATTGTGCAATTACTGAAGAAAAATCTTTTATATACCTATTCACCCCCCTCTAGGTACTTATACTAGCAATATCAGATGTAACTTGGGATTGTGTTGATGCACGTATTCTTGGTCAAATGCTGAATTCTATGGAGAGTAATATAGTTGACATGGTAACTCATATTGATACAGTCAGAGAACTATGGGAGTATTTGAATATGTTGTATTCTGGCCAAGGTAATTTGTCACGGATTTATGAGCTATCGCAAGAGTTTTATCGATTTGAAAGAAATGGACACTCTATTACTCAGTGCTTTGCAGACTTTAAGAGATTGTATGAGGAGTTGACTGTTGTTCTCCCTATTTCAGCTGATGTTCAACAAATGCAACGTCAAAGGGAACAATTGGCTGTAATGGGATTCTTAGGATGTCTTGGTTCTGAGTATGAAAATGTTAGGTCTCAGATTCTTGGAGGAGAGAATATAGCGTCACTCACTGATACATTTGCTCGAGTTCTTCAAGTATCTCATGAGTCCTCTCAGGATACTACATCTATGGTGGGGAGTTCAGCCCTTGTGTCTCAGGCTCGAACTGGTAGTGGTAATAGGAGTGATGGAGGAATCCGTGGCGGATATAGTGGGCGTGGTGTCCGAGGAGGAGGCCGAGGCATTGGAATAGGGAGAGGTCAAGGTAATCAGCATCCTTATGGACAATTCCATACATCTACTGATAATTCGGGAACTACACGAGTTTGTCATTATTGTGGCAAACCTGGTCATATTCAAAAATTTTGCTACAAGCTACATGGGAGACTAGGGCAGCAGCACCAGTTTGCTAATACGGCGTCTAATATTGACTCTACTCCACAGTCATCTGAAGACAAGGTGGTGGTTATGTCTAGTGAGGAATATGCTCGGTACACACAGTCTCAAATCTCACACTGTTTCTTCCACTCGCTACTTTGGCACGCATGGTAATGCTACCGCATGCCTTTCGGCTACTTCTCATCCTTGGATCATTGATTCAGGGCTTCGATCACATGTCGTCTTTCAGTATATTTTCCTCTTTTTCTCCATCTTCATCCATAGTTACTCTAGCCAATGGGTCACCTACACATGTTAGGGGAATTGGCACAGTTAACCCAACTCCTTCATTACCTTTGTCCTCAGTGCTTTATCTTCCACAATTTCCATTTAATCTCATGTTTGTTTGTAAGTTAACCAAAAACTTTCAATGTTCAGTAACTTTTTATCCTGATTCTTGTGTCTTCCAGGATCTGGTTACGAAGAAGACGATTGGTAGAGGACGTGAGGAAGGGGGGCTATATGTACTTGAAGATGCTTCTTCAGTTGCTTGCACAAGTGTTGCGTCCCCACATCAAATCCATTGTCGTCTTGGTCATCCTTCTCTACGTAGTCTTCAAAAGTTGGATTCTAGTTTTCAATCTCTTTCTAGTCTAGAGTGCGAGTCATGCCAACTTGGCAAATTACATCGTGTTAGTTATACACCTCGAGTCATTAAATGATCAGCATCTCCTTTTTTATTAGTTCATTCAGATATTTGGGGTCCATGTCATGTAGTTTCTAATTTGGGTTTCAGATATTTTGTTACTTTTGTCGATGACTATTCCAGAGTTACTTGGTTATACTTAATGAAAGATCGTTCAGAATTATTTTCTATTTTTCGTGCATTTATATCTGAAATTTATACTCAATTTGGCATGCGTGTTAAAGTTCTGCGTTCTGATAATGCTAAGGAGTATTTTTCCACATCTTTTTCTGATTTTATGACTCAACATGGTATGATCCATGAATCTTCCTATCCTGATACTCCACAACAGAATGGTGTTGCTGAACGGAAGAATAGGCATTTATTGGAAGTTACTAGATCCATGTTATTTGAGATGAAGGTACCGAAAACCTTTTGGTGTGATGCTGTTCTAACTGCATGTTATCTCATTAATCGCATGCCTTCTTCTATTCTGCAAGGTGGTATTCCTTTTTCCACCTTGTTTCCTAGTGAACCACTATTTGTCCTACCACCCCGTATCTTTGGTTGTGTCTGTTTTGTTCGTGATCATCGACCCGAAGTATCAAAACTTGATCCCAAGGCACTCAAGTGTATGTTTATGGGTTATTCCTGTACTCAAAAGGGATATCGCTGTTATTCTCCATTACTGAGAAAATATTTTGTAACAGCTGATGTTTCATTTTTTGAATCCACTCCTTATCATAATGTTCCAATTGATGTGGCTGAATTGGATGAAGACTTGTATGTGACCACCATTCGGTCTACTATTCCAAATGTTTCACCAGTATCTACAGAGAAACCACCTCCTCTCCAGGTTTATACTCGACGTCATTGTGCTGCTACTACTGCTCCCCATGCTCCTCATGTCACTACTACGTCGTCTTCTGCTCCAGATCTGCCATTAGTTGTCCCTCCTCTTGTATCTGATCTTGATATTCCTATTGCTCATCGCAAAGGTACACGTACTTGTACTCAACATTCTATTGCAAATTTTATTTCTCACTCTTCTGTGTCTCCTACTTTTCGAGCCTTTTTAACTACTGTTGAACAAATCCTATCCCCAAGTCTGTCGCCGAGGCGTTACAAAGTTCTGGCTGGAGGACAGCAATGGAAGAAGAATTACGGGCTCTCGAGATTAATCAAACTTTGGACTTAGTACCACTTCCTCTAGGCAAAACTGCTATTGGTTGTCGATGGGTGTATGCTGTAAAAGTTAACCCCGATGGTTCTCTTGCTCGTTTAAAAGCAAGACTTGTTGCAAAAGGGTATGCTCAGGTGTATGGGGTTGACTATCTAGACACATTTTCTCCTGTTGCCAAAGACACATTTTCTCCTATTGCCAAACTTACTTCTGTTCGTATTTTGATCTCTCTTGCTGCAACATATAATTGGCCTTTATTTCAACTTGATGTTAAGAATGCTTTCTTGCATGGCACTCTTCATGAGGAAGTTTATATGGAGCAACCTCCAGGGTTTGTTGCTCAGGGGGAGTCTGGACTAGTTTGCAAATTAAAAAAGTCTTTATATGGTTTGAAACAATCTCCACGATCGTGGTTTGGAAGATTTTTTGAGTTTGTACTGTCTTTTGGGCTATCAAGATGTGGAAATGATCATTCTTTCTTTTATAAACAATCAGGGGGAGGCAAACTATTCTTGATTTTGTATGTTGATGATATTATCATCACGAGAGATGACTTGGTTGGTATAGCTGAGCTAAAAACCTATCTTCAGCAATAGTTTCAAACTAAGGACTTGGGAAAATTGAAATATTTCCTAGGAATCGAAGTGGCGCAATCACAAAAAGGTGTTGTTCTGTCATAGCGAAAATATGTCTTGGATTTGCTCACTGAGACAGGTATGTTGGGATCAAAGCCTCTTGATTCACCCATGGAACAAGGGGTTAAATTAGTTGCTAATGGAGGAGAAATTCTTAATAATCCCGAGAGATATAGAAGACTGGTAGGTAAGCTGAATTATCTTACATTACTTGACCAAACATTGCTTTTCCTGTAAGTGTAGTAAGCTAGTTTTTGTCTTCCCCTCGTACATCTCACTGGGATGCAGTTATTCGGATATTAAGGTATTTGAAGAAAGCTCCGGGAAAAGGAATTGTCTACCAAAACCATGGTCATATTAGAGTTGAAGGTTTTTCTGATGCTGATTGGGCTAGGTCTCCAGATGATAGAAGAGTAAGAAACAAAGTGTTGTTGCCCGCTCTAGTGCTGAGTCAGAATATAGAGCCATGGCACAAGTGACGTGTGAATTAGTGTGGATTCGACAATTATTGACTGAGTTAGGCTTTAAAGATTTAGTACCCATGACTCTGTGGTGCGATAATAAAGCTACAGTGCATATAGCTCCCAACCCGATGTTTCATGAGAGAACAAAACACATTGAGGTTGATTGTCATTTTATCCGAGAGAAGTTGCAAAGTGGAGTAATTCTTCCTAATCATATTCGAACCAGCGAACAACTTGCAGACATCTTTACTAAGTCCTTGGGTAATGGGAGGATAGAACATATTTGTAACAAGTTGGGCATGATTAATATTTATGCTCCAGCTTGAGGGGGAGTGTTAGGAGTAAGAAGGGTAAATTAGTCTTGACCACTTTTAAGGTTTATTTTTTTATGTATATATATTAAACTTTATTGAATAATACCGAGTAAGTTTTCCTCACAGTTGTAATCGGCAAGAGTTGACCCTTCTTCATCTCATACCATTCTTTTAGTGTATTAGGACTCGATGAGCATCTTCGTGAAAATAACTAAAAAAGACAGCTGAGTATTTGGAGTGCAGGTTCAATATGTGTCCGATTTCCTATAAGTTAAGAAATAAGTTGCACAGTTCTCTATTATACTTGTGTCAATTTCCTATATGCGGCCTCATTTTGTCATGCATGATTGCCATCAGACTAGTTTCATTTTCTATCAATAACTGCTGATTCCTGGTTAGTTTTAGCACATTCATCAACTGAGGTAAGAGTGGAATGATATACAATGCCTGCATCAACCTATAGATTTTTTGCTTGTGGCTATTGGTTAGTCATTTGTTTTTTCTGTCCCATGCCAGCATATAGATACTTTATCTTGAGACAGAAGGCCCCGGCCCACTACCCATCCAAGGTTTCTTGAATGTGTTATGAATTATTTTGACTATCTTATTTGTCTGCCTGGGTGAAAGAATCAGCTTCTTTTATGTAGAGAGTTCTGGCCATAGGAAAAAAATACACACACATATATGTACATTTATTTTGTGTGTGTATTTACATACATATACAAATTGGGCATTGATTCGATGCAGAAATATTTCCTTTTTCACATCCTTATTCCTCCAGTAAGTGGGGTTCTCCATTTACAACATGCTCACTCTTTTTCTGATTTTCTTAAGCTGGAAGTCAGTGGCTATTATCACAAGTTGCGGGTATTATTGGATACCATCCTGAAAGCAATGGCAGATTTTGTAGTGAAGCTAGAAAGATTTTCTGTGATCAAGGTAATCATGAAATTTATGCTGCAGAAAGAAGCTTATATCAGTTCCTGTGTATCAATAATCTTTCATACGCTTGGTTGAGGAAAGCTAGATAAGTGCAGGCAGAAGCAGCAACTACTTTTTACATTTTTTGAGTTTTTTTATATGATCTACCAAAACATTTGCATTAGTTCCTGTAAGGACTACAAATAATTTTTTTTTTTTGAGGGGGAGGGGGGCGCGGCGTCGGGACTGCAGAACAATAGGAGAAGCATCCTGTTATGTGGGTTTTTTATTGGTGGAAATTGTGGATACTTTTGCTAATTGATCTAAAAGCTCAAGCTATTACGTGAAGGAGTATTTTACTGTTTAAATGTTTAAACAACCCCACATGCATAGGCTAAACTTTGACCTAAGACGAGGCGTGAAAATTGACTATGATCGGGGGCTCACGAAAGGTTTGTCGGGACCTATTATAATACCAGGACCATGTAAGTTCAAGCTATTAGATGGAGACATAACTTAAAATTATAAAATTCTAACAAGTTTAATGTATTGAAATACTAAGAAATGTTGATATTATCTTTGCCTTATTCATACTGTCAAAGTGCCATAAACTTGACAATCCATGTTCTCTTCGAGATCAGATAGCTTGAAGAAGATCACTTAATTGTGAACTCTGGTCAACTTTTCTCAAGAAGCTTCCACGACATTAGGCAGAAATGCCAATCATTTTGCAGAGTAATGTTTTTATCTGGTCATATTCGATATCTAATCAGGAAATCTCTTCGTACATGACTAAGTCGTGAAATTGCAAAGGGTCCAAACACACTTTGGTGATTCAAGCAATAACTCTTAAAAAGAACCGCCACTAGAGCAGTAGCTTCCAGATTGGTTCTGTTATGCTTTGACATAAAATACGTCATAAAGTAATCTTATACGTCAAGTTTCCTGAGCTATGTGCTGGCTGCACCAATTACTATTAAGACTCATCTTTTATTGTCTTCCAAGAGAAGTTGACAAAAAGTTATCAGAATTTCAAGTTTGATGAGCCAAGATATCATGCCTCATATTATCGCTCTTTAATATTAAATGGCCATTCATGGCCTTGGGAGGAAGATTTAGAAATACTTGAGACTCTTCAGCCTGAAGACCTTTCTCGGTTTGCACCTACAATACTCTCGAGAGCATTCTTAGAGTGTTAGTGATTTTAGAAGTTATCCTTTCTTTTTTTAAGTTAACTCTCTCATATTTGAATCTTGATCTACTTTTATTTTGTCATCACTTACTAGGGAATATAGAGCGTGATGAAGCAGAGTCAATTGTTCATCATGTCGAAGATGTTTTCTTTAATGGTTCTCATCCTATATGCAAGTGTCACGGGCCTAGAAATGGGCAACCCGAGAGGTTCCCCAAGGTCGACCCCAACTCGCCCGTGGACTTCCTGCTGTCAATCGGATTCCCACCGAGTCTTCTCCCCGAACATTGCAAGGGCAAGAACCACCGTCATTAAGTCATACTACGGGAGTCTGTTCCCTTTTATTTATGTCGGTAGTTGGTAGATGACACTTATGTCGGTAGTTGAGGCGGTGCGATCTCGTCCGCCGATAGAATTCTAGATCGATGGTTGTAATCCGAGGCCCTCAACTATAAAAGGGGTGTCCTCCTTCATTTGTAAACATCCACTACTTCCGCAATACAAAGCAAGTCTTCTTTCCAGAGCTCTTCTCTCTAGATACTTTCTCTCTCTACGATCCGGGTAAGGCGAGTGAGTGAGCGTTCGACGGTGCAAGGCTTGGCTTAGGCGCTTTGGCGATCCATCCCGATCCTAAAGTGCCCGAGTCGCCGCGCGGTCACGATCCCAATCGATCGGCCCGTGACAAGTGGTATCAGAGCTAAAGAGAGATCCGTTCAAGAGATTGAAGAGCGCCAACTGTTTGAAAGAATGTCGAGCCATGATGCGGCTATAGTTGGAGAGACTGTGCCTGGCATAGACACGCGCAGCAAGACAAAGAAAAGAGATCACTCGGTGGATGCTGCGGCTACGTTCGATGAGAAGATCGGGAAGGTTCGGAGTGCTGTGCTCGAACTCATGGAAGGTCTTGACGACGTGCGGGACCGGATCATGGAGGTTGAGGGCTCGCTCCGTGAAGACTTCACGACCGGCATCAACCAAGCCACGGCTCCACTATTCGACAAGGACGAAGCTCTCGAAGCATCGATCGATGGTTTGAACGAGCGCGTCCAAATAATCGAGGAGGTAAGCCCGTGTAGGGAAGAGGTCGAAGCCATGAAGGCGGAGATCCGAGAGCTCAAGACCGAGCTCGCCCTATGCAAACTTAGCATCACGAATGGTGCGGTGCCTGCTCAAGCGGTGACCAAGATTGAGGTCCCGAAGCCAAAGGAGTTCAAAGGCAACCGGTCCGCCCAAGACGTGGACAACTTCGTGTGGAGCATGGAGCAGTACTTCGGCGCCGTCAACATAAACGACGAGTCGATCAAGGTACGAACCGCTTCCATGTTCTTGTCTGATACGGCGATGCTGTGGTGGCGTAATAGGTGCGATGAGATTCGACGAGGCGCTGATCCCGTGTGCACATGGGACGACTTCGTGCGAGAGTTCCGAGACTACTTCTTCCCCGAGTTTGCTCAACAAGAAGCCCGGAGCAAGCTCCATCGCCTCGAGCAAAGAGGTACGATCCGAGAGTACGTGAAGGAGTTCACGGAGCTCAAACTCCAGATTCGCAACCTGAGCGAAGAGGAGGCTTTCGGAGCGTTCATGGATGGACTCAAGCCATGGGCACAACTTGAGCTGAAACGGCGGGACGTGAGTAGTCTTGCGCGTGCACCGAGCATGGCCGAGTCACTCGTCGACCTCACCAGAGTTGAACCGAAACAACCGAGCAAGAGACTGGAGGTCGGATCGACCCGAAGACGACACGAGAGGCACTCCCCGAGGCGCGCCCGATCAAAACATCCGAGCCAAACCGTGGGGAGAAGGGACCTCTAAGCCGTCCTTCCAAAGAGGTCGACCACCGATCGACTACGCGAGTAAGTTCGATCAACCTCCGCCCTCTCCTTGCTTTATTTGCAAAGGTCCGCACTGGACCCAAAAGTGCCCACAAAGGGGCCGTATCAACGCCCTCCTTGCCATCGAGGAAGAGAAGGAGGAGCCCAAAGAAGACAAGCGGCAGATCCGGATTGGGGCTGTGAAGAGGATCAACTCGTTCCAAGCCCGATCGCCGACCAAAGAAGAAGGAATCACTTCAAACACCGACATGTTCTTCGTGGAGGTCGAAGTGGGCGGCCGAACGCTTTACGCTTTGGTCGACACCGGCGCATCCAACATGTTCATGTCGACCGAGGTCGCAAAGGTCTTGGGTCTACACGTGGAGCCATCCGGGAAGTCATACAAGACCATCAACTCGGGTGACTTCCATGGCGTTGGAGCAACACCCGACGTGGACGTCAAGATTGACGGATGGAAGGGACGAATGTCATTCGAGGTAATCCCTCTTGACGATTATGATCTCATACTTGGAATGCAATTCTTCGAAAGTGTGGGAGCCATGATCGACATGAGGACGAAGTGTATGATGATCCTCGACAAAAAGTGCCCGTCGATGATCCCCATGATCAAAGGGGTGGTCGACACCAAGACCATCGCGTCAATCCGATGCCTCGACAAGAGCTTGAAGGCCGTCATGCGCATCAACAAGCTGTCCGAGGTGAAGCCGCCACGACCAAGTTGGATCCGACTCCAACACACGCCATGCCTATCCAAGCACTCTTCCCGAGGTTGAGTGTGCACCGCGTGCTGTCCAAGCCAAAGACCACGCCACGCGCATCCGACTTCATCATCGAAGGATGTGGTCCTTCGTTCATGAGCGTCCGAGCGAAGAGAAACAAGCACAAGAAAGATCGTGCCAAAGCCCGCAAGGCTGCTCGCCGAGCTGAGAGCGACGAGGACGTCGCTCGAATGAGTGGGGGAGAATGTCACGGGCCTAGAAATGGGCAACCCGAGAGGTTCCCCAAGGTCGACCCCAACTCGCCCGTGGACTTCCTGCTGTCAATCGGATTCCCACCGAGTCTTCTCCCCGAACATTACAAGGGCAAGAACCACCATCATTAAGTCATACTACGGGAGTCTGTTCCCTTTTATTTATGTCGGTAGTTGGTAGACGACACTTATGTCGGTAGTTGAGGCGGTGCGATCTCGTCCGCCGATAGAATTCTAGATCGATGGTTGTAATCCGAGGCCCTCAACTATAAAAGGGGTGTCCTCCTTCATTTGTAAACATCCACTACTTCCGCAATACAAAGCAAGTCTTCTATCCAGAGCTCTTCTCTCTAGATACTTTCTCTCTCTACGATCCGGGTAAGGCGAGCGAGTGAGCGTTCGACGGTGCGAGGCTTGGCTTAGGCGCTTTGGCGATCCATCCCGATCCTAAAGTGCCCGAGTTGCCGCGCGGTCACGATCCCAATCGATCGGCCCGTGACACAAGCCTGTGCTCCAATCTAGCTCATGACAAGCAGACTCGTCACACTTGACGAGGGTGTAAATTACGTCTACTCAACTGAAGGCCTAAACCCAAATGATGAGAATTCTGCATTGCTTCACTATATTCAGGTACTTTTACTCAACAATATTAATGAAAAGAACAAATTTCTGTCCGCATAACTTTGTCATGAAATCTTCTGGCCTGTCTTTTGCCTAAATAGACATTCAAGATGACTCCCGACTGCAATGAACTTAATTGGCCTAGGCCACCTTTGGTGACACATTGCGCATGGTTTACTCCCTTGGGGATAGGTTCAACAATTAGAATTGTGCATGGTTTACCCCCTTGGGATGGTTGATTTCTGACACACTTATTCACTTTCAGAAAGTATATGTTTGTACATTAGCAAAGACAAAAAGTTCATCAGATTACAAGCATTAAAAATCATGGAGTAACTCATTTTGGTAGGTCTACTTAGTCTTTTTCTGTATGTATTTGATTACAATCCCCATGGATAATTGCATATCCATCAAGATGACATTACTTTGAACATACAACTTCAGCTTTTGGCTTTTATTGCAAGGCATGAAGCCTTCCACCAGCTCAGAACAGTTAATCTTAACAGGGTCCAAGGTACATCGACACACGAGTCTTGAGCTTTCTTGAGTCTTTCGAAAGTAAACTCCTTAAGATGAGTGAGGTTGATTTCAAGGTGATTTGTTTCTCCCGTGTTCCATCATGAAAATCATGTCAGCTTGTCAAATAATCTTTAAACCATTACATCGAACCTGTGGAATTTCTGCCTTTGACAAAGCCATTTAAACACACTAATTGAATCAAAGATGGAGACGGACAATAATTTGTGGGAAGAATCTGAGCGTCACTAGGAAGAGATAACTGATAGAACTTTCCTCTATTTGATCGAATAGAAACTAAGGTACAAGATATTGCTTCTCTCTCTCTCTCTCTCTCTCTCTCTCTCTCTCTCTCTATTGCAGACATCAAATCCTAGTCTTCTCAGTAGTGACTGAGCAAATCGACACTATTTTTCATCTACTATTTGTTTTGCCTACATTCATCTTCTGCTTGATCTCTTTTTATGGAACTAAAGTTACCTGTATACAATTGGCAGTATGCCCTTTGCCTCCTCTCAGCTGAAACTGCCTAATTTATCTTCATAAAGCCGGACATGCAAAGCAACTCACGAAAATTGACTTCGTTTGCATTGGACCAGGTCGCAGCATTAAGGAAGCTGGCAAAACAAGAATTGATAGCTTTCTTCAACAAGCACATACGAATTGGAGTGCCCAAGAGGAAGGTGCTTAGTGTACGAGTTTATGGGAGCAAGCATTCATCAAATTTTGAAGTGGATAACAATGAAGCAGTTGGACCAAACACAGTACGAATAGATGACATTTTTAGCTTCAGGGCATCGCAACCTCTTTACGGTTCACATTGAAGAGGGTATGAACATATGGAAGTTCACAGCAAATTCTAAATAAGCTAGAATTGAGGATCTTGGATAATGTACTCCTGAAACATTTCTCCAAAATCTATACTACCACGCCACACTTGCCCTGTGGCATTTGTACCTTATAGCGTTTTAGTGTTTGGTGTGTGTAAATGACTAAAGGTATTACTTGGGATTTTACTAGACAGCGGAACACAAGAATAGGTGTTTGCTCCAGCTCAATGTTCCTAACCGAGTGAGCAAAACTGCTGGTGCTGGAGTTAGGGTGTAATGCATATACAGATCCATACCATTGAGAGTTTCATAACAAGACAAGCTCATAAACTATGAGAATTTTCAAATTAACGAATGTCCTAGTTGCCAATTCTCCATAAAAGCATACTTGCTCTACAGTGAAATGCTGGCTCTTCCCACAATTAAGTACCAGAGGCATATGGAAATATCGAGAGCTTGGCCCCCTCGGCTCCGTAAAACATTATCCGATTCATGTTGAGGACATCTGCCGAGAGGTTGCATAACCTCGAAGCATGGGAAAATGCTAGCAAAAGGCCGTGAATTGATGAGACATAGCCTAGATCGCAGTGCAAAATGCGACGAATGATGTAGTTATGGTGCCACGCGATATTGTTCCATTGTCCTCCGTGGTCAATTTGTGGGTGCTGTAGAGCAAATTCTTGTTCTCAAATTAGACAATAGTGCTTGTTTTTTAGATCTTGTATTCTAGGAACATTTAGGGCACAACACCATAGCGCTTGGGAACAACAATTATCGATTTGGACATTGTCAAACCGTTGACAAAAGATTGATTGAGATCGATAAACTGGTCAAGAAAAATGAATAAAATTCATTCATTCAAAATAATGAATCACTACTACGTGAATTATTGATTTAAGCTATCTAGGGACCAAATTGAATCAATTGAATGAAGACACAATCTATGTGAAAAAATATGTGAAAAGACAAGAAGCAACTTGATTTTTTGGTTTGATGTCTAGGGACAAAATTGACAATGGAGACACAATTCGTGTTTGAAAAAATATGCGAGAAGACAGGAAACAACTCAATTTTTTGGCTGGATGTCTTCCCTATAAACGCTCAAAACACATCCCAAATAGAGAAATCTAAACTCTTCCTCACACAACAGAAAAAGCATGAGTTCAATAGAGTCGATTCTGAGCCTGTGGTCCGGACAAGGGCCATTGCCTGTGCCGCCGCTCAAGGAGTGGTGATGGTGGTGGTGGTGGTGGTGGTTGTCGTCATCGTCATGGTTGGAGGGAGGATGGTAATACAAACGTGCGGTTTGTGGGCAGTGAGAGTGGAACCTTGCAGCCATCCTCACCCCTAGATCCAGCAATTCCACGTACTTCCCCATGCAGTTACCATAAAGGAAGAGATGCAATTTGTAATCAGGGCTTTTAAGACATCAAACCTTTGAGAAATTGCAATATCAGCAAGCATCTGGAGACTGGGAAATAATTGCACAACTTAAACAAGAGAGAAATGGACTACAAGAGTGACGAGCTGTTTAGTGAAGCAAGAGCAGAGGATCTTAAGTCAAAAACACTAACCCTTTCCAGTACATCAAAAGCTTTCTTCCTTAGCACAGCATCTGTTTACTGAAGCAAGAGCAGAGGATCTTAAGTCAAAAACACTAACCATTTCCAGTACATCAAAAGCTTTCTTCCTTAGCACATCATCCGATGTGTACATGATGACGTTGTCAATCCCAAGATTTTGCACTTTAATGATAAGAAGAATATACAAAATGAAATGGCACAAAATCAACATCTTTAACTATAATACCTGCAAGGCAGCAAAATGGCTAGGAACAAACGATGAGAAATCTAGAGTTTCACTCTCACTCTCCTGTGAGATATCTCCTTCTGTGGTGCAAAGCAAGAAGTCAATGGCATGTTTCTTTAATCTCCAAGGTACAGTAGCTGAACAAAACATGCCTTAGGATGCCAATTGCTTGCCACCTTCTGGTTTGACGAACCCGAATTTCATTCTTTAAAGCATTAAATCCTCCTCAGCATTATGAGCAACAGTTGGTTTGACTACCAACAGTTATGGTGCTGGTCATCATGTCAATAGCAGACCCTGTTATCAAGCCAATGTAAGATAAACGGCAACATCTCAAGAAGTGTGAAAGTTCAATCACTGGATACATGACCTGATCCAATGTTATGAATGTCAAGATGGTGAATTAGTTCAAAAAGCACGCCAAATGGACCTAAGATTGATCAGACCACCTTGTCAGTCTTCTTGAGGGACAAGTCAGTGGCAATAAACTGATTAGCCACTGGCAAACGAAGATGTTCACTCGAAGCTCACTGCACCCACTCCTGATATATAATAAGGAATCAAAAGAGAACACCAAAATGCATTTTTTGGAGTTATGTTTTTTACTGAAATAGTTATCATATGCCACTTTTCTTGATTCATATGCCAAAAATCAAATTTAGCAGGAAAAGAGAGAGCTGTAAATAAGTAGACGAAAGTAATGGAGTGAGTGGAGAAAGGGGCAAAATTTTTGTAGAAGCTATATGCTAAAGTCCAATATTTTAAGGCTGGCCTGAATAAAAGAGGAAAGTAAAGTCAAAATTTTTTATACTGCCTTGGAAAAACATCCAAGTACAACCAGATATACTTATTGTCTAGCAAAGGAAATTGATCACATCTTGTGACTTCCGTCGGGTGTCATTGTAACTCAAAATCAAAGTTAAATCTGAATAGGACTTTATGTTATCTCATCACACCAATTCCCTCTGACTCCTAAACTTCCAAGAGAAAATATCTAGTATCTACATCGTATGCTATTCCAGTTTACTTGAAGAGGACCAGCAGGATTGGTCTGAAGTTTGAACTAGGAAAGATACAAATGTTTTCCATAGAATGCATGCACATCATCAATTTAGAGAGGTAAACACATTATACAAGAAAGTTTGGATACCTTCATATTTGATGCTATGGAGACCACATAACTCATTGGAGAGATCTTATCCTGATTGTGCAACAATCGTCTCCCTTACAGCTGCAATCTTCACCAAAAGATTAAATTAGGATCCACACAGAACCTCTGACATTCATATTTAATAACACAAGATGGGTGCTCATACAGGGTGGGTTCAGAATCCTTTAATTCCAATTCAAACTCAAATCACATTCACTCATTCCATGCCACTGCCATTTATGATCAATTCGACAGATTTAATGTACATTGCAATTTGGAAATGTTATGCCTAATTTTCTAGTCACGTACAAAATGCAAGAATTTACTCATTCCTTTCTTCTTTTGGTGCAAAAGACAGATTTAAAATACCATTTTACCCATTTCAAAATATATTAGACATGGAAACATGTACACATAGTAGTGTCTGCAAGTGTGTTTAGTTACTGCTCAACAAATCAATGACAAAGATTAGAGAATTACGATCTCTTTCTTTTTAATAGGCCTGTCAAAAACCAACCTTGATGCTGTTAAAATGTCCAACCCAAAAGTTTAAGCTGGTAAGTGTAAGGAGACCACATGAATATAAGGCCCATATAAACCCGGTAGACATGCGATGTGAGGTACTTCAACAGATGCGTTATTCAATAGATGCGTTATTCTCTTTTAACACAAATGAGGTAGTGCTTTCTCATTTGACAAACTAAAAGCAACTATTCTAGTAAGAAAAGTACCCTCGACAAGCTTCTTGAACTCGTAAGCTTACATTATAATGCATTACCATGTTACGAAAGTCACAATCAAAGATAGAGCTGCAAGGACCAAAATTTAGATGACTTCCCTTCCATTGAAGCCCTAATGGATACATCTGCCGGTTCTACCTGTATTCAGAGTCATCCAATAAATTTTTTCTCCACATTTTGTAGAACTATTTCCATGATGGAAACATCATCACATTTGTGACAGCTATCAGAGGGATGTTTAAGAAGCACAAGTGTCATCAAAAGGTTGATTTCTTGCAACTGTTAGAGGCTATTATTTATTTAATTAATACAATTGATAATGTGAATGTCCCCTAAGAGACTTGCTCTGACAACATTTGATAGAAGTTGTATCTAGCAAAGTATAGAAGAAGCTCGAATGCATGTAGCCTCAAGTTCCCAATTACGAAAATGCTGCAATGCGGAGCATCAGGATTCTTGGCTAGCATTGTCGCTGTAATATAAAGCCCACACACCAGCCAATTACCTCCTTAGCTAATGTATAACGTAGAAATGAGTAAATACACGCAAGGGCCACAGGTAGTATCCTGAACTTATCATATTTGCAACTCATAGTCCTAAATAGGTATTTTGGATCCCTACCTCGTCATAAATCCACTCGCAAATGCCAGACTGGTGTAAGATGTCAATGTATTTAAAGAGCAATCCCATGATATCTTGCATGTGCTCTGCTTTTTGGTGCAATACATGATTAGAATTTCAAGCCTCATAATCTGGGCTTTCTTACATGACCGAGTTTCTGCCAAAGGGAATAAGCAAAGCCCTAAGTTGGTGAGAATGGTTTTTCGCAAACGACCTAAAAGAAAAACAGAGAAACGCCCAGAGGCAAGAATAGCCAGAACAGAACAACATACCATGACCAACATCAGTCATCTCAATAACAACATTAAAGAAAGGAATATTTGAATCCACAACGCTTTCATAAGCAAACAAACTAGTGGCCCATCCTGCAAAGTCATTTGCATCAGAACTGATCATAAACCCTTCAGAAAAGAGACTTGATCAAAGTAGCTGAAAACTAGCAGAGAAATCCAACCGGTACATTCGAAAGAAGAATAAAAGGAAAAGGGAAGACACACGCGCAGAAACGGCTCAAGTCGGAACTTCAGCATCGACCATAGCTTCCACATGGTTCCTCTGAGGTCGTGCAGTTAAATACGCACATATGAAAAAATAAGTCCATGTATTAACAGTTGATAGAATGAGTACACATAAGTTTCCCTCAATACGGATCAAACAATTGAAATTTCTCTAGTTCTTTCAATCAGATATATGCACATAATGAAACTACATCAGTTGAGAGCCGATTAGTGACA
The DNA here is from genome assembly GCF_016545825.1 of Eucalyptus grandis. Classification (NCBI taxonomy): domain Eukaryota; kingdom Viridiplantae; phylum Streptophyta; class Magnoliopsida; order Myrtales; family Myrtaceae; genus Eucalyptus; species Eucalyptus grandis. The sequence continues at coordinate 43,854,531 of NC_052620.1, read as the reverse complement.
GCGAATCAACAGGCCACAGCTGCCCAGACTCTCAAAATAGGGAATTGCACATCAACCTTGATAGTCATCCACAGTCAGGCTCCGCGATCCAAGTCGAAGAGACCTTAAAAAACAAACAACCCGAAACGAAAAAAATCGTCAACGCAAGCCGACGCACGCAATGAAGCGGCGGATTGGAACTACTAAAGACTAAACGCAAATCAGCAATTCCAATCGTGAACGTCACAAACAGACGACAAAGCCCGGAAAAGACAAACCCCGAAGCACGGCATCTCCAGTCCCGGCCGACCCCAAAATCCCGAGCCACCGGAGCCCGGGCAAAAACCGCACTCAACGACACGGGAGGGAGAAAACCACGAGAAACGAAGGAGAAACCGTACGGACCGTTAGAAACGGTGGACCCATTTGGCGATCTGCAGTACTCGCGAAGCTCCCGCCGACCGCACCCATGCCGCCCTCCACGACCACCGACTTCCCCCTTCTACCGACGCGCCGCCGCTCACCTCGTTGCGATGATTGGCCGTCATCTCCGATCGAAGCTCCTTCCCTTCAAGTGCTCATCACCAAATCGCCGGCGTCTCCGATTTCTACGAGCTTCGAATCAGCGGATTGAAGATGATGACGGACGACCGACCAGGACGGACCAGCTCCGAGCAGAGCAGAAAGCAAGTCGTCGACGGAGGATTAGACGAGAGGGCGGAGGAGGATGCGCTGAGAACGAAACAGAGGAAGTGCAGCTCGTTCTCTGTCTGCTCTTCCACGAGGAGAGAGAGAGAGAGAGAAAATCCAAAATATTTAAGTGAAGAGAGAGAAATTTTAAGCGGGAGTCGTCCTTTCTTCTGCCTGTCCAGCCGAGCCGAGCCACCAGCCAAGTTATTCGGGAGAGAATGAAAAGAGAGAGGAGAGAGAAAGAAGCGCAGAAGATGGAGAGAAAAGAGAGCAGACGTGGCGGGCCCCGAGGACAGGTGTCGACGCGTGAATGGTTCAGAGCACGGATGACGTGGCACTGTTAGGGTACCCTTTCTTCCCCTTTTGTGTTTCTCTCCTTCTCTCGAGAACTCCACAGACGACTGTTTCTTTGCTTACTTTTCTTTTCCCTCAAAAAGAACACCGAAAGCTTTTCCCTCTTTTTTGTTGAATTTTCTTGACCTCAAAACCGAGAGAAAACACCCCCAATTTCGAAGCCTTGCATCCTTTATTTATAGAGGAAAACTCAAAGTTGTTTTTGCAAGTAGATATTCACTCAACCACTTATCAAAGAAATGGCTCCAAAATCACACAACAAATAATTTTTTTAAATTTTGAAATAAGGATATATATACAACAACAAAGTTGTTCCAAAATTTACCTCCACAACCAAATGTTTTATTTTATTTATTAGTTTATTATTCTCTATTTTTTATTTTCTAAAAGATAAGTTTGATCCTAGATGTTATTATTACCTAAATGCAATGCTATGAAATGTAATTTTTATATGATGAGTAAGTAAGTAGCATGGTTAAAATTAGGTGTCAATATCGATAATGACGTGAAGAGGGACGAAGTGGAAGGATTGGTGAGGGAGTTGATGGAGGGAGAGAAGGGGACGGAGATGATGAAGAAGGCCATGGAGTGGAAGGCGAAGGCAGAGGAAGCAATTATGCCCGGTGGGACTTCATACAATAACGTGGACAAGCTCATCTCCGAATTACTCTCGTCCATTGATTAACCCATATAGATGGTTGAAGGTTTTTGGCCAGTTGGTCGATCGATTAGTAAATTGCTCCTCGGAGAATCTAAGTTAGATTTTGGAGAGGTCTAGCGAGCTTTGGTGTTGTATGCAATATGTTAGTGTCTTGCCCTACGATCAATTCAATTGTTGAATGCAAGATCCAAGTTAGATGTTGAGTCTCATAAATGCGGACGCTTCAAGACTAAGATCTCCCCTTCCTTCTCAATCATCCTTGGTAGGGGGATTGTTGGTGCGTCTGTACTAGTCCTCCAAGCCAGGGTACAGTACCTCAGGGTCGTGAACCGTCGGGAAAAACCGTTCATGTTGTTAAATAATACAAAGTGTTGTCAATTGTAATGGTTTATCCGAGTTGTTTTCATATTGTTGTAAATGGATATGAGGTGGATTAGATCACATGCCATTATGTTGATTTATGATTGTTTAATGAGTGTTTTCAAGTCAGGGGAATCATTAGACGTGATCGAAATCATTGTACAGCAAGATCCATTTATAGCTAGTCATGTTGATTTATGATTATTTAACGAGTGTTTTCAAGCCAAGGGAATCATAGACATGGTTGAAATTATTGTTCAGTAAGATCCTATTTACGACCAGCCATGTGTACCTTTCTTACGAGTGCCATTGCTAGGAGTATAATGTGCTCCATTAAGAGATGGATTTGTTAAATTTTGCAACTTTCGTAGTTGTCCATCTTCACACTGACTTGGTTTAATGGGCACGTCCAGCTAGTTCTGTCCAAGTTGACTGGCCTTCCGAAGATATTATGAGCCCCCTCGTGTTGGTCTCGCTAGTTTGCGAAAACCTCTTATACAGATGAATCTCTATAGCGGGAAGTCAAGAAATTAAAGATGCTGAGAAGGTCTAATTCGTATGTTTCGGACTAATGACGTTTGTAAGCCCTATTTTGACCAAAATGAAGGTGGGATCTCCTTGCTGGACTAGAAGACAATAATCTCATACTCAGCTCTACAAGATATTCGACCAAAAAAAAAAAAAAAAAAAAGAGCTCTTCAAGATAATTGAGGACCCCATAATGTCCGACGATAGTTTCGGGAGAGATTCGAGAATTATAATGCACATGCGCCGTCCTGGAGTATGGATGGAGAAAAAAGAACGAGACGAGGAGGTGATTTGATGGAAGGTCGCTTTGTTGATTGGAGACCGCAGGTGTTGGCAACACGTATCTAAAAACCTCAAACTTTATTATATAAATGTCAACTCAATCATAAATATTTTAATTTGGTCAATTAGTTCAAAACTTTTTTATAATTACCAATCATTTTACTTAGTTGTAATTATTAATATGGATGTCAGCCGTCCCCGTGTACATTGTGGCACTAGCGTGAACAATTTTTATAATATTTTAAACAAATCTTGAATTTTTTATTATTACATTTTTCATTGTGGCTAGCTAGGATCGCGGCTCTCAACTAGGTCCTTGCAAAATATAGGAGAGGGCCATCTTGCTCCATGGTCTACAAGGTCCTTGTAATTATTAATATGGATGTCAGCCGTCCTGTGTACATTGTGGCACTAGCGTGAACAATTTTTTATAATATTTTAAACAAATCTTGAATTTTTTATTATTACATTTTTCATTGTGGCTAGCTAGGATCGCGGCTCTCAACTAGGTCCTTGCAAAATATAGGAGAGGGCCATCTTGCTCCATGGTCTACAAGGGTGTTGGCCACCCTCGCTAGCAATAGTGGGAAAGAAAAGAAAGAAAAAAAGGGAAAAAAATTAATAGTTAAAATTCAGAAAAATTTTAGAATAAAAAAAATTGTTCATGTGAAAACTCGGTGTCGCCAGCTATGCCAAATAGGATGGTCGGCATCGGCCTCAGTGATTTTTGAACAAAATTATTGGAAGGATTATATTGGTAATTGGTCAAAATTTATCAATAAAATAACTAAATTAAAAGGTTCATAATTAAATTGACACTCGCACAATAAATTTAAGATTTTTTTATAATTATCCTTGTATAGGCACCATCAGGTACTTGACCAATTTGCCTCCACGTATCAAACAGGATTAACTTAAGTTTGGGCCGCATGGCAAGTGCAATTAGGCCATTTTATTCCCCTTCTCTTTCAACCCAAGTTGCCAAACTTGTACTTAGGTTTCGAAATTCGCCGCTTAAGCTTCCTTCTTTAAAACATTTATTTCGCCCTGAGTGTAAGATGGAGCATTTGAGACAACAACATGAACTTAGATTACACAAACTATGTATTGTGTTATCAATTACGTATTTTCCAGAAAGGATATTCCTTTGCTTTCAAATTCCGTTGTGGTATGTGTTAGATTAGGTTTCCTCACAAGTCGAATTTTAGATAATATATTCATTGCGGAAGAGCTAGCATGTACTTGTCTTCTCTTGTAATACTTACACGTACCCAACTATTTGTAATTTAGTCTTTGTACATATAGTTGAATGAACTGTGTTCAAGCCAACATTAGGTGTGCTACTAAAGGCCGAGGCCAATTTTTCAAGTGATACTACTCCGAAGAACACGTGCTTTCCTCATTTCGCATGATAAGTTTTTTTTTTTTTTTTTAGTATTCACCCGTCTTTTGACCAACCCCACACATAAAGAGAGATATAAAAGCACACATAAACTGGGAAAATTACTATAAGAATCCTAAAAAATTTAGCTAATTTAATCTTGAATCCTTTCGGTCCATCCAATCAAATTTGACTACCGATTCATCCAATCAAATTTGACTGCCAGAGCCAGAGGAAGAAGTAGGGAAGATGAGAAAAGAAAAGAATAAAAAGGAAAAACAGATTAAAAAATTAATAAATATTTTTTAAAAATATTATTAAAAATTATAGGGCGGCGTCCATGTTAGTGTTGACCAACTAAATTTAGTCAAATGGATTGAATTTATATAATTACAAAAGGTTTACGACTCAATTGACAAAAAAATAAGTTTATGATAATATTTGCATAATTGCACTCGGTCTAGGACTTTTTTGATAATTTTTCCCATTAAGCTAGTCTCATAAAATTATAAAGTAAGTACTATAATTAAATCTTAAAGTGTTTAATTCAGCAGTATATCAGAACCCGCAACATCACGTAGATCGTAAAATACCAATTTCATCGATGAATCTGTCTGTACAAGTAGCATTATTCGCTTATAAAAAGAGTCGGAGGCTCTTCTTCCACGAAAACAACAGAGAGAGAGAGAGAGAGAGAGAGAGAGAGAGAGGGAGAGAGAGAGAGATGGTTTATCCTCAAGCAGGAGAGAAGCCTCATGCAGTATGCATCCCATACCCAGCACAGGGCCACATAAACCCCATGCTCAAACTGGCCAAGCTCCTTCACCACAAGGGCTTCCACATCACCTTCGTCAACACCGAACACAACCACAAGCGCTTGCTCCGGTCGCAGGGGCCCCACTCCTCGACGGACTGCCCCACTTCCGCTTCGACATGATCCCCGATGGCCTCCCGCCCTCGGACGCCGACTCCACCCAGGACATCCCCTCGCTCTGTGCTTCTCTATCTGAACACGGGCTATCAGCGTTTAGGAGTCTTCTCCTGAAGCTCCAAGATCAATCCCAAGATGGTGTGGTGCCCCGGTCACGCGTATCGTGTCCGACGGTTTGATGGCGTTCACTGTGGATGCTGCCGAGGAGTTGAAGATTCCTGAAGTTGTGTTTTGGCCGCCCAGTGCTTGCGGGCTGTTTGGCTGCACTAAGTATCGTCGTCTTGTCGAGGATGGTTTTACGCCCCTGAAAGGTCCGCACTCCATGTTATATTTGTCAAAGGAGGATTTAGTTTTTTTTTTAAAACTTTTTTGGCCAAAAAAGTATTTGCCGCTACCTATTTTGGAATTTAGACGTTTCTCAGTTCTCTACTTACTTCTCTTGCTTTGCTTTTTGTTTCTTCCCGTCCTTCATTTACATTTCGAAAGAAGACTAATTTTTATTTCATACATGGCATGAGCATAAAAGAGAATAAGAGAAATGCAAAGACACTAAACCTTTTAGTAACATGCTTACTATAAATAATCCGGCAAGCCCACGTTGGGTGGTATATAGGTCGATCACCTTGGTTTAGGTCATCAGATGCGATACTGCATATACTAATGAACAAATTTCAATAATAAATTATAGCATATTTAACGTAGTGCTACGGTACAAGTTACATGCAAATACTAGTTTACAGCGTCACTATTTTTGTGTCCGAAAACGAAAAACATATCTCATATAATTCCCCCCAAAAAAGACATACGAACACTTTGCGATTTTGTATACAAATCTTACTTTCGGTTTGGACTCCTAGCATGATTGCTAGGGAAACTGAAATGTGATTTTGTGATAAACTGTAGATATATTTGAACAGTATTCTTGATAGTTCTATCTATCCTTTGTTCGTGGCATAACTCTTTGTTTTATGATGATGACAGACCCAACCTACTTTTCGAATGGATATCTGGAGACCATGGTGAGTTGGACTTCAGGCATGAAAAGCATTCGCCTGAGAGACTTCCCCACCTTCATCCGAACCCTAGACCACCAAGATATCCTGCTCAATTTCATCATCCAAGAAGTCGAGAGATCTTCCAGGGCTTCCGCAATCATCCTTAACACCTTCGACACCCTCGAGCACGATGTCCTGGAGTCTCTCTCCTCCGTCTTTCCCCACATCTACACCATCGGGCCGCTCCAGCTCCTTGCCGACCAGATCCAAGACGAAGCCCTGAGATCGGTAGGGGGGAGCTTATGGAGAGAGGAGCCCGAATGCTTGCCATGGCTTGACTCGAAGGAGCCTGGCTCGGTGGTGTACGTGAACTTCGGCAGCATCACGGTCATGACAGCTGGCCAGCTGATCGAGTTTGCATGGGGACTGGCTAACAGCCAGAAGCCATTCCTGTGGATCATAAGGCCGGATCTTGTGGCGAGCGAGTCGGCTGTGTTGCCACCCGAGTTCATGGAAGAAATCGCAGGCCGAGGGATGCTGGCACGCTGGTGTCGGCAGGAGGAGGTCCTGAAGCACCAGGCAATCGGGGGTTTCCTGACGCATAGCGGATGGAACTCGACACTCGAGAGCCTCTGCGGCGGTGTGCCGGTGATATGCTGGCCGTTCTTTGGGGACCAGCAGACTAACTGCCTGTATAGCTGCACGGAGTGGGGGATCGGGATGGAGATCGACAATGACGTGAAGAGGGACGAAGTGGAAGGATTGGTGAGGGAGTTGATGGAGGGAGAGAAGGGGAAGGAGATGAGGAAGAAGGCCATGGAGTGGAAGGCGAAGGCGGAGGAAGCAATTATGCCCAGTGGGACTTCATACAATAACGTGGACAAGCTCATCTCCGAAGTACTCTCAGCAATTGATTGACTACCATAGATGGCTGAAGGTTTTTGGCCAGTTGGTCGATCAATTAATAAATTGCTCCTTGGAGAATCTAAGTTAGATTTTGGAGAGGTCTAGCGAGCTTTGGTGTTGTATGCAATGTGTTAGTGTCTTGTCCACCAATCAATTTGATTGTTGAATGCAAGATCCAAGATAGATGTTGGAGTTCAAACTTGGCCTGTGCGCTATACATGCATGCATGGCCGTGTGCAAATAATTAAGTCTTTGTTATCTTCGCTCGCTCTGGATCTAATAGAACTTGTTCAATCATCAAGCTTGTGCTCCATATATAGCATTTACCACTATTTTTTTTTACTACTTTGGATGCAGAAAATATTTTAAAGATATAAAATATCAATCATGCTATTCCTTAAGTGATAATGCGATTTAAGACCTCCATGGAAAAGGTTTGTACATTCCAACCAAAAGTAGGGCTGCTCATGCAAATTTTAAAACCATACGGAATGTAGATGGATCTCGAGTGTAATTTCTTTCACTTCCAATTCTTTCATTTGTCGTTCTTTTATTGTGGGAAAAAGGAAATGGGAGGACGTAATTTTACAAACAATCCATTTTTTTTTATGGATTAGAAGGTTTTGAAGCAAACAATTAAACACGTAATTATTTTTGAGAAAGATATACGTTATATCTTAACAAGTGATATCCATGAAGTTTATCCTTCAGGTAACAAATGCAGTGTCTCGAGTACATATACTTGTTCGCGCGATCTTTCACTTTTCTTGTATGTCAAATCATCCAAATATACTCACATCAAGCCATAACATGGCTCACCAAATTGAGAAAATTTATTAGTTGGACGAATCCATGCCACTCTCCATTTGATGATTTATTTTTTTGAAATTAATTATCTAGACTGCTTAAATAGATACATCAATAGATAATATTTGCTTAGACATTAATTATTATTAGTAATGAAAATATTTTCTATCAAGCGATACCAATAATCATTTTAAGGAAAATGTTCTTCATATCATTTATTTTTCAGAAATAAATGGAACCCAAGTCACATAAATCATGTGACCAAAAAAAAAATCACATAAATCACCACATCATGTAGATTCCAGTATACCCAATAAAATATTCAATGACCAATTAATAATGTGCATGCGTGAAAAATATTCTATGTTATGATTAGAACATCGAGTAGAAAGTATACGATGCACTTTTCTCCATAGCTTCATTGATCATTAATTAATCCGGAAATCCAATAAATTTGCATAATCCCTAAAGTTTGATATGACTCCCAAATTTCATAGTCATTCCCTTTCAAGGTTCCAATAAAATAATAAATGGATCGATAATCGCAAGACTGGTCCAATGGGTTGAACCACGCAAAGAGACAAAACTAATCGAAAAACGCAATGACACAAAACTGCATAGACCTATCTAATTAGTATCATCTCCATGATACTCGTCCTTTACAAAGAAAAAAGAAACAAAACAAGAATCACAAAAGGCAAATAAGACGCTATCGTTCAATTCATTCATCTTTGACTATTTCACCATCTATCGTTTTCGTCTTTAATATGGCAACCTCAACTAAGACTCTGATTTCGTCACATAGCCGTCACACTTAATCTTTCATGCCGTGATTTTAGGCAATCGATTAATTAGATTGAATATGGACCTCCGTGGACTCGGGACCCCTCAAGTGCCATAACTTTGGCCAAAGGGACACTTAGGGCCTGTTTGTTTGTGTTTCTTTTTTTTTTTTTTTTTGAACACTTTTTCTGTTTTTTTCTTCCTGGGAACAAAAAGGAACAAACGCGTTTGGGTGCGTTTGTTCCTTTTTTTCTCTTTTTGTTCCCAAGAACAAAAAAGAAACAAAATAAGAAACAAGAAATTTGTGTTTCTTATTTCTGAAACAAAATTTAGAAATACTTTTTTTTTTTTATTTTCTTCTTCTTTTTCTTCTTATTTTCTTCTTCTTATTTTCTTTCTTTTTCTTTTGCCGGTCGCCGACCTCGGCCATGGTCGCGACCGGCCGACGAGGGTGGCGGCCTCGCCCGGCCACGGCGAGGCTCGCCGGCCCCGGCGAGGCCGAGCTCGCCCGGCCAAGGCGGCTCGGCCTCGCCGAGCCACCGCCAAGTCGGCGTCGCCCGGCGGTGGCCGGCGAGGCCGACCTCGCATCGGGCTGGGCGAGCTCGATCTCGCCCGATACGGCGAGGCCGAGCTCGCCCAGCGCCTGGCGAGGCTCGGCCTCGCCGGATCTGGGCGAGTCGGCGTCGCCGGGCGGTGGCTCGGCAAGGCCGAGCCTCGCCCGGCTACGGCGAGCCTCGCCGTGGCCGGGCGAGGCTGCCGGCCATGGCCGAGGCCAGCGACCGGCCAAAAGAAGAAAAAACAAAAAAGGAAAAAGAAAAAAGAAAAAAAAAAAAAAAAAAAAGAAAAAGTAGAAAAAATAGAAAAAAATAAAAGAAATAAAAAAATTATACAAATTTACCAAACGTGTTTCTGTTTATTTTTTATTCCCGGAACAAGTTTACCAAACGCGTTTTTTGTTCAAAAATTGTTCCCCTAACAAAACACTTTTTTCTATTTTTGTTCCCGGAACAATTTTTAAACAAATGCAAACAAACGCACTCTTAAGTGCCATAACTTACGAAATATACACTTAAGTGCCAAAATCGGAGTAAAAGGGATCACTTGAGTGCCAATCCGGCAAAAATCCGGCCAAAACACCAACGTGGCATTTTTCCGGCGAGGACGGCAAAACGGCGCCGTTTTGCACGTTGACGTGGCCAAAACGGTGTCGTTTCAAATGACGTGGAAAAATATAAATAAATAATTAATTAAATTAAATTTAAAATTAAATTTAGTTAAAATATTTTAAAAATAATCATTTAAAAAATTAAAAAACTTTAAAAAACTTTAAAAAAATTTTTAAAAATTTTTTTTAAAAAAGGGAACAGGGGAGGCGGCTAAGGGATCGCCCTCGCCGCCGCCACCGCCACTGTGAAGAGCCGGCGACGGCGGGGGAGGGTCGGCCGGGGTCGCGGGCCCGGCCAAGGGCTAGTGACCCCGGCCAACCGGCGGTGAGGGCTCGTGAGCCCTCGCCGCCGGATCTGGCAAGGGCTCGCGGCCCTCGCCGGCCGAGCCGGCGGCGGGGGCTCGCGAGCCTCGTCGCTGGGATTTGGGCGAGGGCCGCGAGCCTCGCCACTGGATCTGGGCGCGCGGCCCTCGCCCGGATCCGACGAGGGTCGGCGGCCCTAGCCCGAGCCAAGGCCGTCGCTCACCGGGCGACCCCGGTGGGCGGCGGCCCTGGCCTGGCCGGCGAGGGCCGCCGACCCTCGCCCTGGGCTCGGGAGAGGGCTTGCGAGCCCTCGCCGCCGGTCGGCCGGCGACGCCGGCCCCGGCCGAGGGCCCGCGACCCCGGCCGACCCTCCCGCTGCAGCCGGCCCTTCCGGCGGCGACGGGGCAGCGGCGGCGTAGCGCCGAGGGCGATCCCTCGGCCCGCCTCCCCATTCCCTTTTTTTTTAAATTTTTTTAAAGTTTTTTTATAGTTTTTAAAATTATTATTTTTTAAAATATTTTAAATAAATTTAATTTTAAAATTATAATTTTAAAATATTTTAACTAAATTTAATTTTAAAATTAATTTAATTAATTTTTTAATTTTCTTTTTACCACGTCCAGCCCAAAACAATGCCGTTTTGGCCACGTCGGCGCGTGCAAAACGGCGTCGTTTTGGGCGCGTTTCGCCGGAAAAACGCCACGTTGGCGTTTTGGCCGGAGTGGCACTTAGGCACTTAAGTGTACCTTTCGTAAGTTATGGCACTTGAAGCGTTCTTTTGCCGACCTCAGTGATGAGAAATCTTAATTTTTCTTTCTTCTTTTCCATTTTCTACAAAGACACAGTCTAAATAGTTTATCCTAGCTAACTATATCACAAGTACTATACTTAATATACGTACCATACCAATAAAAGGGTCTTGCAAACTGCACTCTCTTTTTTTTCCCATTTAATTACTTGATAAGTGTGTTCGGACGATATTTTCAAGGAAATGTAATCATGTTTTACTTCATTCTTTTCCTTTTATCCTTTTATAGGACAGTCGGCTCTTTTGTCTTCATATGCCAGTTTTTTTTTTTTTAAAGCAAATCTTCGTATGCCAACTTCGAAGCGCACTAGTCAACGTCAGGCAAGCATGCCTAGTGGATTTCGTGCTATTTAATAGTTAGATATGCAATAATTTCCAGACATTAGCCGAAGAAAATATATATTTTTGTTTCGTCCTTGCGTGGCACGTGATTTGCCGGCCTCTTCAATATTGATGCATATCCATATCATGCTATTATCTAAAAATTGTTCGGTTGGATCCAATCATTTGCGTTTTGAAAGTAAAAAGAACCATCATAATGTTTCGATAATAAAAAAACCTTCATACTAGCCGACGATCATGGGAAACATTGTAAATTTGATAATATTTCTAGACTGGCAGTGCAGACACGTTTCTGATGCTTCACTCGTCTAAAGTACTATGTTTTTTCAGGTTAGGTGAGCGCCTAGCCGGCACTTGTCCTAAATATTGATTAGACCTATTCCCGGACTAGGGGAGGCGCGTATGGTCCCTAAACATGGAGAGTAATTCGAAAAAGGAAAATGATAGGGACTATCGTCCATACCCTCCATTTTCTGAACATGTATTGCAAACCCTCTTTCTATGGTGGAGAAATAGTGTTACTGGTCTTTCACCATGAGCGTGCATACACTCCTCAAAAAAGGAGCTAGCGGAAGAATTGCATAAGCACATTAAACCATATAGTCACATGATGTTGTTTCTCTGGCCACAAAAGCCGTATGTTCATCGTACCAAGGAAAATAGTTCTCCGTATAAGGTCAGAATTTGGAACGCCAAGGAGAACCAAAAAGAATGGAAAACGAAAAAGAATGGCCGGTGGATCTATCTACAGCGTTCATTTTTGACGACGTTCGTTTGTTCTCTTATTGCACGAGCATGAATGAATCAAGACGCGGGTTTATTTTACGAGCTTATACCGATACACACATGAAATGAAAGCCCACTGACCCATCAACCCCATCTTCTGCGATTCTGTGGAGAGCCTGTCTTGTCTTCTCACGGAGAGAGAGAGAGGGAAGGAGGGAGGGAGGGAGGGAGATGGGTTCTGAAGCATGAGTTAAGCATCATGCAGTGGTCATTCCCTACCCAGCACAGGGTCATATAAACCCTATTTTGAAGCTCGCCAAGATCCTCCACCTCCGAGGCTTTCACATAACGTTCGTGCACACCGACTACAACCACAAGCGCTTGCTTAAGTCCAGAGGCCTGAGCTCTCTCGATGGCTTGCCTAGGTTTCACTTTGAAACCATCCCCGATGGCTTGCCAATGAGTGATTCCGATGAGGATGTCCCTCAGCACATCCCTTCTCTTTGTGATTCCACTTCCAAGAATTGCTTGGCCCCTTTCGTGGACCTCCTCGGGAGGCTCAATGATAAGTCTGTCGATGATACTGAGGTTCCGAAGGTGAGCTGTGTGATAGCGGACGGCCGCATGTCGTTTGCACTTGATGCTGCGGAGAAGCTTGGAGTGCCTGGTGTGCTGTTTTGGACTCTCAGTGCTTGTGGGTCTTTGGTGTATACTCAGTACCATATGCTCCGCGAAAAAGGGCTATTCCCCCTTAAAGGTTAGGGAAGTATAGGATTTTCTTTACTCTGTATTAAGTTTAAAAGCACCCTATCTGTATGACATGAATCATCTTAAAATCCCGGCTGATTGATTGGAGTGTGTCCTTTAAGATTTTGAAAGTTGTTGTGATAACTGTGGTCTCAAACACAATTCCTTCAGCTGGTTTGTTTAGTAAATTGTCATTGTTTATATCCATGTGTTTCGATGCAAATGCAAGTTATCTAACGAATGGATTTCAAGACACCACCATAGACTGGATTCCTGGTATGAAAAACATTCGTTTGCTAGATCTTCCCAACTTCATTAGGACAACTGATGGTATCAACTACATACGACAGATGGAAAGAACACATGATGTCACGCCCCAATCCTCGGGCACGCACCCATCCCTCACATTCGTCGATTAATAGTGACATTCTAGGATGCATCGCCGACCCTATCATTTTAATACGCATGCGAAGGCATATAATAATAATCCCCATACAATAAAGCAATGTGATAGAAAAGTAGGACTCCAAATTTTCACACTTTAAAAGCAACCACACTTATATACATTGCAAATCATGGTGCAAATATATACAAGGCGAATCGTTAAGTCAAGTTCTAAACCACTAGTTCATAAAAACAAATTCTGCAGAAAGGGAATCAACTCCCATCAAAAGAGGATTGTCCTATGACTAACTAGTCCAATAGGATCATTAGTTCTTTAGGCTTCACCTTCTACACTTTGGGCCGCCGATCCTTCACCAACGCCATCTAAGGACCTGAAAATGGTTATTCAATAACTAGTGAGACAACGTCTCAGTAAGTTCTACCCCCTAAAACCCGATTAGGAAGTCAATACACTCTAGAGGTTGCCTAAGCACAACACGAGTCAAAGAACTTATCTTGGCCTCAGTTCCTTCCTGCAAATCGGTATATATATCAAATATATATGATCACATTACATCACATCAATCAAATTGAACTATCGATCAATCGACTTAGTCGATTACATGTCACCATGACCTTTCCCTAGCCGGTACATTCAATATCATCTACTTTCCAAGATGGTATATCTAGTCATCGAGCCCACATGCATTCTCCAGGTTAACGTACTTAGTTATTGAGCCCACGTGTATTCTCCAAGATGGTATATCTAGTCATTGAGTCCACGTGCATTCTCCAGGTTGACATACTTAGTCACCGAGCCCACGTGTATTCTCCAAGATGGTATATCTAGCCATCAAGCCCACGTGCATTCTCTAGGTTGACATACTTAGTCACCGAGCCCACGTGTATTCTCCAAGATGGTATATCTAGTTATCGAGCCCACGTGCATTCTCTAGGTTGACATACTTAGTCACCGAGCCCACATGCCTTCTCCAATATGGTCTGCCTAATCACCGAGCTCACGTGCATTCTCCAAGTTGACATACTTAGTCACTGAGCCCATGTGCCTTCTCCAAGGTGATATATCGAATTGTTGAGCCAACAAATTATGACATCTTTCTTTGAGATGACATCCTTAGCCATCGAGTCGACGTAGTATGGCATTCTTTTTCACATTCTATCATACCTGTTAAAATAGCCGTGTGTGGGTACACGGTTGGCCTTAGCCAAAATATAACAATTTCACTTTTCCTAGGTCCCACCATTTTCAATAGCCCATAACATACTTTTGGCGCTGTAAACCAATGCTTGGTTAATTTCCCATCAATTACCAAAATTGATTAATTTAGGAATAAAATCATAAAATCAGAATTAAATCAATTCATCACGATTTAGCACTCAAATAGATAAACGGACTACACCACGATAATCAGCATACAATTTTGATCGTTGGCTATCCTAGCCTAATTTTCGAAAAATAAATTAATTAACTATATAATTCCAAAAATTATAAATAATTACAATAAATCCAATTTAGGCCCGTAATGCCTAATTGGAAGCCAAGACGAGCCCGGAAAATTACCGAGACTCGTTCAATAAATAATAGGACTTGTCTACTTGCTAAGTACACTAACCATTTGCTTAACATGCATAAATAAGTCTCTAATTTAATTATTCTAATATAATCTATCCACCAAATTGCACTTAATTAAATCTAATCAACTCTTAAGCATCATTAGCATACTAATAAGGGATTAGTGAGCAAAACTCACTTGATTAACGCGGGAGTTGGATCAAACCAAACGGGAACGTCGCGGGGGACATTTTTTCTCCAAAGCAGGCCTAAGCTTCGAGGCCCGGAACACCTCCAAAATGAGCCCGACACCTTGTTAGAAACCCACTAAGTTTCTATTATGTTCTTGCTAAAACAGAAGGGAAACAAGCTTGGTTAGGCTTATGCTTCTGCTTGCTAGACTGCAAAGAGGAAACTGGCAGCTTCAACGGCGAAAACGGGCCGATCGGAGCTCTAGCGAGCAGGTGGTCGGCAACCGGTGGCTCCCGGGGTCAAGGGAGGGATGTGTTGGTGGTTGGAACGGGCAAATGAAGGGTCGGAATTGGGAGAAACTCGAGAAAAACGCTAAACAGTTCATTTGGCAGGGCTCCAAACGGTCCGATGACCGGTAACTTCACGTTGGTGTACCAGACGGTCGATGGCTCCGTTCGAGACGAGGTTGGGCTTGATGGAACAGTCTAGATGTCCTCGTCACGGAGATGGGTGGATCATTTGCTAATTCATCTGGGAAGTCGACTTTTTACTTTGATCTTTGGCAAAAGGTCAGCTGTGAGCAAAAATCGGCAGAAGTGGAAATAGAGGAGGAAAACGGTTCGACGGTGGTCTGGCTGCTCCGACGACTTCCTTGGCTGCTAGTGGTCTTTGAACAACAAGGATGGAGGGAGAGAGAGATGGCTTGGATGGCAAAGAGGGAGAGAGAGAAGGAAGAGACGAGGTTGGAGTTGGAAGGTTAAGGAGATAAGGACTCCGCACTTGCTTATCTTTCACTGCTTTGTCCCCTTGATCCATCCATGGCCATGCACATCTTCCTTGGCTCACAATGAGCCACCAAGGCTCTTTTTAAAACATTGATTTGGTCCAAAATGGCTAGGGGAAGGGGGGGGCATATGAATTTAAAGGGCTTTGGCTTCAATTGGGCATAGTTTCATCTTCAATTCAATCTCATATGACATTTATAAATTCAATTGACATCTCAATGCTCCAATTGATATTTTCCATCACCTATGTGATAAGGCTAGTACGAGCACCTAGAGGGGGGTGAACAAGTGATCAAAGAAATTTTTGCTAATCTTAACAAAATAAATTAACTTCTATGAATAATAAACTGAAGGCATGAAGAACTATAAACATTCACATAGAGTTGCAATTTAAAGTAAAGATAAGGGAAAGAGAATTGAAACACAGTTTATAGTGGTTTGGCTTAGATCAAGCCTACGTCCACTCTCCCACACTGATAGCCTACCGGATGGATTCCACCATGAACCAAAAGAGATTTTACAATCTCACATTCTTGATTCCACAGTGTAGAGACTCTACTACACTTCCTCAAGGTCTCTCAAATATCTAATCTCTCTTTTGAGTACAATTTAAGCTCAACAATTGAAATAACAAAGAATTAAGAGTTTTAGACTTTGAAATTTTTCTTTCACGCATACACTCGAATAACTTGAGCACCTTTCTTATATACTCATTCATGCATTCATAACCGTTGGCACCTTCCAAAGGAGTTCTTCCAATCATCCTGTTTGACAAAATCAATTAGGGAGATCTCAAGTTATTTAAGGAATGTGATGATAGCCCACTAATCCTCCTCACCCATACAATTAGGATCTAGGTTTCCATAAGTAAAACATTCCAAGTATACTTCACCAATCAACGGATCTAAATTACTCGAATTAATTTCAATATGAATAATAGATCTCGAGGTGTTATCTCCAGCCGTGAGATCTTCTTCAACCATGTGAATCAAATCCTTAAAGATGTATTTCATCTGGATAAAACTTCTTCAACGGATAATACTTTTCTTCATCAGTCCGGAAACCGTCAATGAGGGCAGACTTTAAATCTTAAGTCCGGAGGTCTTCGACTTTAACAATAGAGTCTGCAAGTCTTCAGACTAGACTAATGGAAACATTTTGTCAACTTCAAAACAAATCTGGAAGTTTTCTCCAACAATCTCTCCCTTTTTGATGGTGACAAAAATTTCCCGTAAATTTGAATACTTTTAACCTACAAGACAACACTTAAGCAAGCTAGGATATCTCGTAAAAGATAATAAGATTAGGATAAGGATCGTAGCGATTATGCAACCACAAAAAACATGTTAGTCCTGTAAAAACAACTATCCTTACCACAATCATCAACATATCTTAAGTTATTGCAAGCAAACAAAAGATCAAATCAACAGTTCTAATCAGTCAAACCACAACCAGACAAAAGATAAGTCCAAAAATCCAAAAATCCAAAAATCCAAAGCATAAAAACCAAATCAAATCTGCACCAAAGTTCTCCCCCCTTTTGTCAACAACAAAAAGTGGAGTGTAAAGAAAAATACTTTGAAAAAGAGTTGTTGAAAATAGGATCAGAATCATGGTTGTTTTGGAAGACGAACAAGCTCAAATTCTCCCATAGAATCCAATGTCTTCTCAAGCCTTGCAAAAATCTGCTTCAGTGAATAAAAATCTTCACCTTGTATAGTAGACTGAACTTGATTCTTCAGGGCTTGTAACTGATTGTGCAAAGACACTGAAGTGGCCATGAAAGCATTCTTAAGATCCTGTATCTCATAACCCAAAGCATATTGCTGCTTCCTCGCATCCAAAAAGATTTCTAGCAGCCTTGGAAAATCTGTTGTTTGTCCTGTTGCAACATTAGGACCAGCCGAATCAAATCCAGGGGTTTTGAGAATGGATGGAATTTCAGTAGATTGTCCACCATGACTATGAGTAGAGGCTTCTAGATAGTGAGAGGCATACACATCCTCAGGATCCACTGCAAAACGACTCACATTACTAGGAAAGATAGGCGAAGAAATACCTTTCTTTCCAGCAACTCCCCCTATTTGGTTGCCTTCAGGTGGAGTAGGTAAGATTTATTCTTGATCGACTTCGACTTGGTGATGCGCGTCGCCAGCCTCCAATTCCCGCCATCTCGGATGCATTGGACAATGAGACAGCCAAGGTTGGCTCAAAAGAGTCTTCTTGACCCTGGTCTTCTTCTCCTTCTTGTCCTCTCTCTTCTCCTCTTCTCTCTTCTGTTGGAAAAAACTTCCTTGAGTGTTTTGAAGCTGATAAAACGTTTCCATCAGTCTAGTCTGAAGACTTGCAGACTCTTCCATCAAAGTCTGAAGACCTCCGGACTGCCAAACTCAAGACTCAAAGTCTATCCTCATTGACAGTTTCTAGACCGTCGAAGAAGACTTATCCAGAACTGGATGTTTCGTCAAGGATTTGACTTTATCGACTGGAGTAGATCTTCTGGTTGGATATAACATGTCGGAATCCTTTATTATGATCAAGATTGATTTGGGAATCGTGGATTCGTTAATTGGCGAAGTATACTTGAAAGGCTCTACTTATGGAAACCAAGATCCTGATTGTATGTTCCTTAAATAGCTCGAAGATCTTCCTAATTGATTCTGTCCAACGGGTAGATTGGAAGAATTCCTTTGGTAAGTGCCAATGGGTATGATGGTATAAAGGAGTATATAAGGAAGACGTTTCAGTTGTTCAAGTGTATGCGCGATAGAAGAATTCCAAAGTCTGAAGCTCCTTATTCTTAGTCAATTAAACTATTGAGTGAAATCTTGTACGCAAAAAAGAGTATATCATTGAGAGACCTTGAGGAAGTGTAGTAGAATCTCTACACTGTGGATTCAAGGAAGAGCCTAACTGTAACAACTCTTTTGTTCATAGTGAAATTCAGCCAGTGGGCTGTCAGTGCGGAAGAGGGGACGTAGGCTTGGATTAAGCTGAATCACTATAGTCTATGTATTCATATTCTCTTCTCTACACTCTTTTACTTTGATCGTAATTCGTTTTGAGAATTTCCTTTTCATAATCTATTGTTGATTTGCACCGCACATATCTCGCAAAATTGTTTCTGCACCTATTCACCCCCTCTAGGTGCTCATACTAGCTCACAATTGGTATCACAGCCTGTGTACTCGAATTGAAGTGTTTTACTTCAGAGTTAAAGATCCATGGCTAGTATGTTGGCTCCAAGACTGGTTGAAGGGCAAAGCAATACCAGACCGCCTTACTTTGATGGAAATAATTACAACATATGAAAAAACAAGATGAAGGCATTCCTAAGATCAAAGGATCCTCTGGAATGGGACGTGGTAGACAAAGGAATCATTCCTAAAGCTGCACCTATCTCAGAAAGAGGAAAAGAAGCTGTTGAGTCTAGAGAAATGACTCAAGAAGAGATAACCAAGAGACAAGCTCTTGATGCAAAAGCGATTTATTCTTTATATTATGCATTATCACCTACTGAATATAACAGAATATCTTCTTGTGTTATAGCTAAAGAAGTCTGGGATAGATTACACATCACCTATGAAGGAACTGACCGAGTGAAAGAAACTAGAATCAACATTCTGCTTGGACAATACGAAGCATTCAAAATGAAAACAGGAGAATCTATCACTGACATGTTTAGTCGTTTACGAGAGATAGTGAATGGTCTTGAAAATCAAGGTCAACCAATTTCTGATCTCATGAAAGTAAACAAGTTACTACATTGACTCTTAAAGGATTGGAAAAAGAATCAATGAAGATGAAGATCCTAAAAGTAAGAAATCCATTGCATTAAAATCTAATAATGATTCTGATGTCACAGATTCTGAAGACGATATGGATGATGAAGAGCTTGCTCTCATGATAAGAAGATTCAAAGCTAAACGAAAGGGAAGAAGATTCAATCCAAAGAAACAGAGCTTTCAAAAGCAACAGAGTAAGTCCGTTGAGGATGATGAATCCAATAGAGATATAGTCTATTTTGAATGTAAGAAAAAGGACACATCGACCCAACTGTCTCCTTCGAGGAAAAAGAAAGGAAAAACTAAAAAGTATCGAAAGGCACTCAAAGCAGAAACTTGGAGTGATACGAATGTGAAGAAAGTGATGATGATTATGCCAACATTTGTCTCATGGCACAATCGGACTCGAGTCCGAAACAGACTCATTCAGACAAAGTGAAATCGAGATAAGTAACTTGAAAATCCCTACTAAAGTCTCTAGATACATTAATGAACCGTGTCTTAATCTCAAGACTTCTCTTAAAAGGATTTCCGAACTCAAAAGAGAAAACTCTGCACTAAAACAACATGAAATTGTTCTGAAAGAAAAGGTCAAAAGTTTAGACATAAGTGTTTCTACCTTGAAAGAAAATGAAGACAATCTTTCAAAAGAAAATGCATTCTTGAAAAATGACATCTCAAATATTTCTAAAAGATTTTCTATAAGATCTCGAGAAACTTGAGAAAATTCTTTCAAAGACAAAGACCTTACTTCAATAAATTAGGTTTAGGAATGACTACTGAAACCATTCCTCTAATTGATTTTCTTAAAGTAAAAGAAAGAATTAAGCAAAGACCTACGAGAAATGCTTATAAAAATCATTTCCAAAAAGTGTTTGTAAAACCAGTAGGTCATAGTGCTATTAAATGTTCTAAGTGCAATAGTTCAGATCATTTTGAAAAAGAATGTTCTATGGTTTGAAAACCTGTCAAGAAAGTATGGGCAAAGACAATATATCATACTAACACCAATGGACCCAAGAAAATATGGGTACCAAAGAAAGCTTGAGTCTCTTTTCTAAATGCAGGTCACTATCAAGAGAAAGATTAAATGGTACCTGGATAGTGGATGCTCAAGGCATATGACAGAAATTCAAATTGCTTCATAAAACTTGTTCAAGTAAATGGTGGAAAAGTTTCATTTGGAGGAAACAGCAAAGGAAGAATTGTGGGATTCGAACTCTAAAGATTAGAAGTCTCACGATCGTAATGTTTCTTTAGTGGAAGGACTCAACTACAATTTGCTTAGTATCGACCGGCTGTGCGACACCGGCTTCAAAATCAACTTTCAAGAGGGAATATGTTTAGGAACCAATAAAGATTCCTCTCAGTCTTTCACGGGTCGAAGACATGGAAATATCTACCTCTTGGATGTCAAACTAGATGAAGCCCAGAAGAAGCAAACTTATGGTACAGAAAACTTGGGCACATCAACATGAAGCAAATAGCCAAAATTTCAGCAAAGAAGCTTGTTCGTGGTCTACCCAATCTGTCATTTCAAAAGACTGATCTATGTACACCATGCGTGTTGGGAAAACAGGTAAGAAACTCATTCAAACCAATAAATCAAGTTGCCACTAATTGTGTACTGCAGCTTCTGCAGATGGATCTCTTTGGACTAACCAGAACTCAAAGCATTGGAGGTAAGAAATATTGTCTAGTAACCGTGGGATGACTACTCACGATTCACTTGGGTATATTTCCTGGTAAGTAAGTCTGAAAAATTTTCCTACTTTAAAAAATTTGCTAAAAAGGTCCAAAATGAAAAAATGATATGTTATTTCAAGTATACGAACTGACCATGGAGGCGAATTTAAAAATCAAGACTTTATAAGATTTTGTGATGAATCTAGTTTTCAGCATGTGTTCTCTTCTCCATACACTCCCGAGCAAAATGGAGTCATGGAAAGAAAAATAGATCGCTTCAAGAGATGGCTAGAACTCTTTTAATTGAAAGAAACATCTCTTCACGTTTTTAGGTCAAGCAGTTTCTATAGCATGTTATATCATTAATAGAGTTTTTCTAAGGCCTATTCTAAATAAAAAAACTCCCTATGAGTTATTCAAAGGTAAGAAGCCCATTGTTTAATATTTTCATGTGTTTGGATGTAAATGTTTTATTTTGAAAAATGGAAATGATCGAGTTTGGAAGTTTGAAGAAAAATCAGATGAAGGGATCTTCCTTGGATATTCGACCACAAGCAAAGCCTACAGAGTTGTGACACCCCGAACCCTTCGCAGGTCGTCACCAGTGCCAATGTTACACCTTATTACCTTTCTATCTTTCGAAGAAGTGTCCTAATTCGCAGACACATTTTTTTTTTTTTTACAAAATGGTCCCAGCGCGACTCATTAGCGGAAGCAAATTAAAATATCACCGTCTCTCCCCCTACCAACCATGATACAAATACACACCACTAATCACCATAATTTTATAAACAAGCCACGACACTTTATTTACATATATTTTCAAGATGGGACTTCTTTTGGGTCGGTACGAAAAAGGAAAAGCTAGGACTCAGCCACGTCCAGCCTAAAACCTCAAAATGAACCTCGACCCTCAACATCACACGTGCACAACCCCATCGTAAGTGTCGGCTAACTATCCCCAAAAAGGGATCCAGCTCCTACTCGTCGCGCACGGGTCTCACACCCAACCCGGTGCATCAGGCGGTGGCGGCGGCAACATCCCTCGCATCGCTCCATCCCGACGAACATGTACGGATATGAACTCCTGAATGACAGGGCCCCCAGCCAGGCCTACGTCGTACATCACTAGAAAGCGTACTCGAATAAAAGTCAGTCCGGGAACAGAGGGACAGTCTATCTCAGCACACTCGACCTCTACATCGGATGGTAGACCGTAAAATACTCCCCGCGTGACGGTAGGAAGCAGCATACTGCTAATCTGAAATGTGGGTCCCCAAAGGGATGAGTACAACCACTTAGCAGATAGGGAAATCCAATAACAACTCAATGCATCATGCAATCATACATGCATTGCAGGCGCTACTTACCTTGAAGCCATGCGCATACTATCATGCATCATCATATCAATTTATAACACATACATGTGTATCATCATCGTATCATACATGTCATCATCATCATGACATCATTACATCATACATGTCATCATCATCGTGACATCATCACATTACACATGTCATCGTGCCATATCATATATCATCATCATCATCATCATCATCATCAATCATCATGCCATATCATATATCATCATCATGCATATCATCATGCATATCATATCATGGGTGATCATCATTCTTTCACATCACATATCATCATCATCATCATCATGCATATCATATCATGGGTGATTATCATTATTTCACATCACATATCATCATCACCATCATCATGCATATCATCATGCATATCATATCATGGGTTAATTTCCACTTTTAACTTTCAATGTGATCACCACATCACCCATTTCTCAATTCATCAATTTCATCATCCCCTCGGGCAAAGACCTCCGAGGCTTCCGGCATTTAGCCTCCTAGGCCACCGGGCATCTGGCCCCCCACATTCCGGGCATCTCGCATCTCAACTAGCATCACAAGGCATTCCCTTCGGGCAGAAACCCCCGACAGGGCTTCCGGCATTTACACTCCCTGGCCGAGCATCTTGCACCCCAATCCTAGTATCGCAAGGCATTCTTTTCGGGCAAAGACCTCCGACAAGGCTTCCGGCCCCCCACATTCCGGGCATCCTGAATCTCCCAGGGAATCCGGCAATGCATCTCTATACATTCCGGCCTCATCCTCCACCACAACCACTTCCTCACTTATCATTATCCACATTTACCATTATTTTGATCTCAATTTAACATGGCATATGGCGTGACATCAAACAAGTCATACTTGGCATAGAATTCACACATGCATCACAATTCAATGTCATACATACACCAATATCTCATCATACATGCAACAATGTATAATTATTTATTAATAAATTCAATGGAATTTATGGCCAATAAAATAATCCATTTTATTATTATTATTATTATTATTATTATTATTATTATTATTATTATTATTATTATTATTTATTTATTTATTTATTAAATTCAATACCTATAAATTCCC
This sequence comes from Eucalyptus grandis, assembly GCF_016545825.1. Lineage (NCBI taxonomy): Eukaryota > Viridiplantae > Streptophyta > Magnoliopsida > Myrtales > Myrtaceae > Eucalyptus > Eucalyptus grandis. Next base: position 43,830,913 of record NC_052620.1, on the reverse strand, counting down.
AAAATTATAAAAATTCAAGCAATCATTAAAAAAATCAATAGGATGACAATTTCATGCAAAATTCATGGCCAAATTGAATTTCAAACAATTTCACAATTTCCACAAAACAGCACATAATATTCGGATAAAACCAGAATGCACAGTTTCCGAAGAAATTCGATTAAAATATCCATACGGCCTCCCAAAATTACGAAATTTTACAGAGTGATAGCCAATACATTTTTGTACAACTTTCATGAATAACTCCAAGCCATATTATTTTTAGATTATTTTATACAACCTCACGAAGCTTCTAGATCCATTACCGCATCGTCCAGTGTACACATCTCCGAAATATTGAGGTTTCACCTACCTATTCTCTTTAGTTTCCTCTGAAATTTAGATATGTTATACATCAATGTGTCCTATACAAGTTTTGTGAAGATATCTAGGTCAAATAACCAGAGTATGGACATCATCTATGTCCATGAAGTCTCGGGTATCTCGGAATACATCACCAGAATCATCATCTTCAGGATCTGGTCGATTTACTAGGCTATACTTGTTGATTTCACTTCAAATTTGAGTATGTTGTATTTTAAGATGTCTCCTACAACTCTCATGAAGAAATCGAAGTGAGATTCTCATCACAAACCAACATGCAATCACGAATCCAGCAAGAGGTCAGTAAAAACTCTCCAGATCTGAGGTCTCCGTAGAATAAGACTTTAACCCCTCAAATCTCCATCATTTTCAACGAAATTTCAGTATGTTGTAGTTCAAGATGTTAGCTACAACTCTAATTAAGAAACCGAAGCCAAAATCGGACTCTAAACACACATGCAAGCTCAAACAAGTTACTGACTCACACGATCCGAACAAGAACAGTCACACCATTCACACACAACTCGTCCATGCTTCGGTTTTTCTCATCTAACACCCAAAAATTCAACATGCAAACAACATACAAGCATGCAAGAGAAGCTAGAGGACTCCCACTTGCCTCTAGATCGGTCGGTCGACGGCGAACGGCGGCGAACACGGCGGCACACGGCGGACGGACGGCGACAACCCCTCGGCTCCGCCTCCTTCCTCTCTCGGTCTCTCCCTCTCTTTCTTGAATTCTCTCTCTCTCTCTCTCTCTCTCTCACCCTCTCTCTCAGCCAAAAGAAATCCGGCCACCTTCTCTCTCTCTTCCCTTCTTATACCCCAACTTCTCATGATTGTCAATCATTACATGCCACTTAAATGGACCAATGCATGGGGACTCTTCTTGCCACTTGGCAAGATCCATGCATGGGCCGCCACCATTCTTTTTTGGGCCTCTAATGGGCCGGTCGACTACTCCTCTTGGGCCACTATTGGGCCGGTCAACTTGGCCCATTAAAAGCTTAGGCTAAATGGGCTTAAGGCCCATCCTAAAAATTAACCTTTTCCTCTCTCTTTTTTTTTTTTTTTTTTTTTTTGAAATTCTTTCTATAATTATTCCCAAATTCCAATTTTCATCTTGGCCAAAGTCTTGGGGCATCTTGGTTATTGAAATTTAATTTATGAAGTACATGGCCAAGCATAAATTATTAATCTATCAAATTTAAATTTCCACAATCATATGCACAAATCATCTAATTAAAAAGGCTAATGGCTAAAGCATAAGCCATGGAAATTTTATCACCTAATTAGGAACTTTAACACACCTTATGGCTTGGCTTTGAATTTTGGGATGCCACAAGAGTATACAACAAAAAGACTCAATCTGTGGAGGAATCAATGAATGTCAAATTTCAAGACTATGCAAAATGAATCGATTCAGACTCAACTTGAAGAATCTGAACCTGCTCTAGACTCTACAAAGTCTAAATCTCCAGAAGCAACTTAGACTTCAAAAGACCATCAACAAATAATTGTCGAAGATTCAAATGAAGAAAAAGATCAACAGTCTAACAAATCAACCAGCAACTGGAAGCATAAGTCCAGTCATCCCACATATCTCATTATCGGTGATATTAATGAAGGAATTCGCACAAGATCCAAAAGGCGCGAAGAGTCTAGTGCTGTGGCTCTTATTTCTGAAATAGAACCCAAAAGTATAGAAGAAGCTCTAACTAATGAAAGCTGGACTGAAGCCATGCAAGAAGAACTCAGGCAATTCAGTATCAATGATGTCTGGGAATTGACTCCTAAACCAAAAGGTAAATCCATAATTGGAGCTAAATGGGTTTTCAGAAACAAGATGAACGAGAAAGGAAAGGTTGTAAGAAACAAAGCAAGACTCGTGGCCAAGGGATATACGCAAGAAGAAGGGATAGACTATGATGAGACTTCGCACTAGTAGCAAGGTTAGAAGCAATTAGATTATTACTTGCTTTTGCTTGTCATAAAAATTTCAGGTTATTCCAAATGGACGTCAAAAATGCTTTCCTAAATGGATTTATCTAAGAGGAAGTCTATGTGGAACAACCACCCGGTTTTGAAGATCCAAGGAAACGAAACTCTGTTTTCAGACTGAAAAAAGCTCTATATGGTCTAAAGCAAGCACCTCGAGCTTGGTACGATAGACTAAGTAAGTTTTTAATCCAAAATGGCTTTGTCAAAGGTAAGGTAGATACTACATTGTTTATCAAAAGAGAAAGTAAAAGTTTTCTACTTGTTCAAATTTATGTTGAAGATATTATTTTTGGATCTTCTAATGAAAGTCTCAGTAAGAAATTCTCTAAGTCTATGCAGGATGAATTTGAAATGAGCATGATGGGTGAACTAACCTTCTTTCTTGGGCTCCAAGTAAAACAACCGAAGGAAGGAACCTTTATTCATCAAGAAAAGTATGCTAAAGATCTTATAAAAAGTTTGACCGGAGAATTGCAAAAGACGATGTACCAATGTCAAATTCCTTGAAGTTGGACAAAGATGAAAGAGGAAAGAAAGTCGACTGTAGCTATACGAAGCATCATTGGTTCACTTCTTTACCTTCGTTTCTAGACTCGATATTTTATTTAGTGTTTGCATTTGTGCCGTGTTTCAATCGACCCGAGAGAATCTCATTTAAGTGCTGCAAAACGTATTATCAAATACATTGCCTCATCTTCAACTTTGGGTCTCTGGTATCCTAAAGAATGAGACTTTACTCTTCTTGGATACTCAGACGCAGACTTAGCCGAATGCAGAGTTGATAGAAAGAGCACCTCGGGCACCTGTCAACTACTTGGAAGCAGGACAGTGTCTTGATTTTCAAGGAAGCAAAGTACAGTAGCTCTTTCTACATCAGAAGCAGAATATATAGCTCTTGGAAGTTGTTGTTCACAAATTCTGTGGATAAAACAATGCTTAAGAGACTTTGGAATTGAAGATTCATGCACCGAAATCAAATGTGACAACACCCGCAATCAATCTCACCAAGAATCCGATTCTTCACTCAAGAGCAAAACATATAGAGATTCGACATCACTTCATTAGAGATCATGTTCAAAAGGGAGAAGTTTCAATTCAGTTTATTGACTCAAAGAATCAACTGGTGGATATATTTACAAAGCCTATGGAGAAAAATCAATTTGAAGCTATTCGTTCCAGACTCAATATCTTAAAGTCCGAGGAAGTTCGACCTAGGACCGAAAGTCTAAAGACTCTCGACTTAGATGATCAAGATTTTTGACTGTAAGATATTTTTTTCTCTTAGATCAAATCTCGAAAAGGTACGATCATCTATCCGTAATTGATTGTTACTATTTTCAATTTCCGTGATTATTGCATTTTTTTTTTTTGGAAAAAGAAGTTAAATTTTTAAAATGACAGTTATCTAAATTTTGAAAAGGCAGTTATTTTTTTAAAAAGGTATCTTTATATTTCCTTTTTATGACGTTCCGTATGCATCTCTTCGATCGTCTTATATACGTCGCTTCTTCTTCATTTTACTCACAAAAGCCTTAAGAGAGTACAGATCTTCCATTTATGTCTTCTTTTCTTGTTTAATCTTCGAAAAATTGTCATCTTTCTTGGGAAAACAAGCTTGGAATCCCTCCAATACTGTGAAAAATGTCTTCTCAAAGAAAGTCTTCGAGGGTCGCGAACAAGGGACCACAGCAAATGCGTGAGGGGCCTACGCACTTTGATCTCACCGAGGAAGAGGAATCTCCTAATCAGCAACAGAGCCCACAACATTCTCAACAGTGTCCATCTCCTCCATCTAGACCTTAGAATGTTGCACATCAAGAAGAGGAAGAAATCGTCGAAGACGCAGAACCCGTAAGAACTCTTAAGCCTGGCTTTACTTATAAACTTTACCGTGCTTTGAAGAGGGGTGGTACTCCTTTGAACTACATTGACAAATTTTTGAAAGAAAAAGGGTATCGAAATGAAACATATTTTCTACGCATGATGGAACGTTTGGGAATTGCCCCTGCTGGATCGATGAAAGAGGCATTCGCAAATATCCCAACCGATCCATGTGTTGGAGGGCTGAGTCAGCCAGATGGGAATGACGATGATAGGATGTACAATCAGTTTAAACCGAGAATGGGTGTTGCGGCAAAAATCCGAAGCAAAAGGACAGACTTGTTTAGATAAGATGACCACAAGCAACTGTACTCTAAGTTGCTGAAGCGTGGGGTGATAAACCCTAGAAGTGTGGATTTTGATTTTTTTGACTCTGTGAATGTCAATTTGCGGGAGAAATTCAGTCTTCTTCAACTCGAACAGTTTTGTTCTGAATCTACAGAAGCCTATGCTGAACTTACTGCTTATTTCTATTCGATTATTAGTTTCTTGGATGCGAATAGATTCTCTTTTAGTGTTCGAGATCAGGACCATATGGTTGACATGACTACATTGGCTGATGTGATTGGGGTTGAAAGAGGGAGATATCAACCTATCAATGTGTCTATTGCTCGTGCAACGTTGGAACTTGTTAAGGATCGAAGAACGGAAGACAAGATTTCCTATTCGAGGATGAATGCAACCAACATTCTGCTTCACAAGATTGTGATTAACTGTCTCAGACCAAAATGTACTTCAAAGACCGATGTTTCAAACTCGGAGGCAAAGTTGATGTATGCCATCAATGCTAGGAAAAAATTCTCTCTTCCACACACTATTATGTTCCACATGTACCGGGCAATGGTGAAGGACAAGGGACAACTTCCTTATCTAGCTCTTGTGACAAAGTTATTCAGACACTTGAATATTCAGCCTCCCCGAATTCTTTATGGTCGAGCGTGCGATCAAATGGTGGTGGGACTGAAAATGGTCTCTAAAATGCATCTGAAGGAACTCAACAAGGAGTTGGAGAAGTTCAAGGAGAAAACCCATGTCAAGACTTATCAAATATCTTCGGCTGCAAAAAGGAAAGGGAGTGAGCCCATGGTTGCTCCATCCAAGAAAATAAGAGCTCTCATCGTTGAGGATGAAGAGAATGAGGATGACATTACCATTTCTACAATGGCTTTGAAGAACCTAAGTCGTTCTGTACTAGAATCAACGGAGAGACAGGAAAAAGATACGGCTGAAATAGAACAGAGGATTGGAGAAAGTGAAGATTTTGAGAAAGAAACAGATGAGAGAGATGCAGAGGAGGAAAGAATTGAAGAAGAAGAAGAAGAAGAGGAGAGAGTAGAAAAAGAACATGAAGAACACTCTTCTCCACCTGAACGCATGGAAATAGGGGGAGATCCTAGAAAAAGAGGAACATCCTCAATTCCTACCACCAGTGAAGGAGTAAGTCGCTCTCCAGCAGATCCAGAGGACATCTATGCCTCACAATTTCCTGAGGAGGGACACGATGTTTCATCGCCCAATCTGCGTGACAATGTTGATACATCGTCTGATCGTGTAGAAGCAAGTACTCAGACTGATAATTCAGCAGACTTTCGCAGAATTCTTGATGTTCTTTTGAAGATGAAAGGTCAAATTTATGCTCGGGGATGCGAACTTCAATATGTAGAATGCGGACAAGCTTCCTCGCTTTCTTTGAATGATCAACTCCAAGTCCTTGCTCTTCAAGTTCAGACAAATGCTAAGGGTGAAGAAGTAGCGCAACTGAAGGATGACTTAAAAAGGCTGGAAGGCATTGTTCAGTCAATGGGAGATTTCCAGCTCGTCCGTGTTCCCAAGCCATCTTAATTTCATTCTCTTTTCATCTCTACCTTTTTAATGATGACAAAAAGGGGGAGAGATGTGCAGATTTGACTGTTTTTGACTGTTTTGATTTAATTTTTTTTTACTTGATGCTTGTATTTGGCTGTTTGGATTTGGACTGGATTTGTTTTTTACTATTTGAACATCTTTTATCTTAAGTATTATTGATATCTTATGGCCTTGTTCATAAGACTAACCTACTTTCTGTGGATGCAGATTCTAGTGTTATTACTAAGCCATTTATCTTTATGAGTATCCATATTTGCTTGAGTAATGTTTTGCAAGTCAAAGTTATCCAAATCTGCAGGAAAGTTTTGTCACCATCAAAAAGGGGGAGATTGTTGGAGAAAACTTCCTTGAGTGTTTTGAAGCTGACAAAATGTTTCCATCAGTCTAGTCTGAAGACTTGCAGACTCTTCCATCAAAGTCTGAAGACCTGCGACTGCGACTCAAGACTCAAAGTCTATCCTCATTGACAGTTTCTAAACCGTCAAAGAAGACTTATCCAGAACTGGATGTTTCATCAAGGATTTGATTTTATCGACTGAAGTAGATCTTCTGGTTGGATATAGCATGTCGGAATCCTTTGTTCTGATCAAGATTGATTTGGGAATCGTGGATTCGTTGATTGACGAAGTATACTTGGAAGGTTCTACTTATGGAAACCAAGATCCTGATTGTATGGGCGAGCATGATTGATGGGCTATCGTCATGTTCCTTAAATAGCTCGAAGATCTTCCTAATTGATTCTGTCCAACGGGTAGATTGGAAGAATTCCTTTGGTAAGTGCCAACGGGTATGATGGCATAAAGGAGTATATAAGAAGACGTTCCAGTTGTTTAAGTGTATGCGCAATAGAAGAATTCCAAAGTCTGAAGCTCCTTGTTCTTAGTCAATTAAACTACTGAGCGAAATTTTGTACGCAAAAGAGAGTCTATACGCAAAGTCTGAAGCTTCTTGCCTTTCCTTTTTGCTATAGCAAAGTCCGGTTTTGCTTTCATAGGAGACTTATCCTTCATACGCTCCAACACCTTGTTCAGTTCTTTTAATCGCATTTTGGTGACTATTTTAAAACCAATCACCATTGGAGAAATTGTTGTCAAACATAATGGTGCAAGGATGTGAATTTTAAAATGTCTAAAGAGGCGCGTGATAAGAGAAGAATAAGGAAGTTGTCCTTTATCCTTCACCATTGATCTGTACATGTGAAACTAGATGGTATGAGGTAGAGAGAATTTGTAGCTGATGTTGATGGCATACATCAATTTTGCTTCAGACCGAGAGACATCGGTCTTGGGTGTCAACTTTGGACAGATGCAGTTGATGACGATCTTGTGTAACAAGATGTTAGTGACATTCATCCTAGAATAAGAGATCTTCCCTTCAACGTCTCGATCTTTCGCCAAGGAAAAAGTAGCATGAGCAGTAGAGACACTAATTGGTTGGAAACTCAATCTTTCCACCCCAATTATATCAGCCAAAGTGTCCATAGTCACCAAAAACTCATTCTCTCTAACTGTAAAAGAGAGCATCCAGGAAAAATAAGTTTGAGTAAAAGTATGCAGTAAGCTTTGGATAACAGCAGTGGATTCAGAATATAAGCATTCCAATTGCAATAAAGCAAACTTCTCTCGCAGATTGACCTTATCGAGTCAAGAAATTCAAAGTCAATAGTCCTAGGGTTCATAACCCCTCTCTTCATCAAATTCAAGTAAACCCTCTCATGGCTTTTCAATCTGAACAAATTTGAGCCATCACAATCAACATTTGCAGCCACTCCCATTCTAGGCTGAAAATGAGTAAACATACATTCATCGCCGTCCTATCCTTGTGGTTGATTGGCGCCTCCCAAAGCGTGGGTTGCTAGGAAAGTTAGCGAACGCTTTTCAGCCGATCCTTTTCGGCAAAACCCATTTTTTTCATATCACGCAGAAAAAGAGTCTCGTTCTTATAACCTCTCTATCTTAGGTATTCATCAATCAAGGACATAGGAGTTCCTCCTCTTTTCAAATTCGAGTAAAGTTTGAAAGCAACTTGAGGAGTTAAAGTTCTTACAGGATCCACTTCTTCCAACACTTCTTCTTCTGGAAGAGTCAGTGGTGGAGTTTGATGCTACTGAGGCGGTTGATGCTGTCTTTGACGTTGAGATGGAGTAGAATCTTCTTCTCCAATTAAGTCGAAGTGCGTAGGACCCTCAGCCATGTGTCGTGGTCTCCGCTTGCAATTCTTGATGACTTTCTCGAAGACATTGTCTCTTTCAAGGAAAATTCACAGTCTTGCTCGAAAGATGAAAACTTTTTGGATTAAATAACAGGGAAAGTGAGAGCAAGTGGGAGTTTGGAATTCTAGGGTTTTCAAAAGTGAAAACGAAGAATACGGATTTCAACAAATATAAAGCAAATGAAGTGAGGTAAACGAAGCGACATAAAAGGAAAAAGTAAAAATATCTTTTCAAAAAAGAATAACTGCCTTTTGAAAATAGAAAATTGCCTTTTCGAAAATGAATAAAAGTCATGAAGGAAAACAATTTCAATCAATCAGCAATTAATGAGTAATCTGTACCTTTTCAAATTTCTAACCAAAATTAAATTCACCAAAATCAAAATAACTTACAGTCGTAACTCTTGACTTTCCGACTCTGAACAACTTTAGACTTTATCCAGTCCGAGCTCCTTCGACTTGATGAGATAAAATGTTAAGTCTGGTGCGAATAGATTCAAATAGATTTTTCTCCGAGGCTTTGTAAATATGTCCACCAGCTGATTTTTTCAATCAATGAATTGAATCATAACTTGTGGCATCCCGGAAATTCAAAGCCAAGCCTTAAGGTGTGTTAAATGTCTTTAATTAGGTGATAGAATTTTATGGCCTATGCTTTAGCCAATTTGTCTTTTAATTTGATGAATTTTGCTTGTGTTGTGGAAATTTAAATTTAAATGCGTGGCCATATGATTTAAATTTCAATAATTGAAATATCCCAAGACTTTGGCCAAGATGAAATTTGAATTTAGAAATATTTATAAAAAGGAATTCAAAAAAAAAAAAGAAAGAGAAAATAGGGTTATTTTCGAAATGGGCCTTGGACCCATTAGCCTAGAGCTTGGTGGGCCAAGCTAGTAGGCCATTAGGGCCCAATAGGTGGCTGTCGACCAGCCCAAGGGGGAATGGCCGGTTGGGCCTAAGCCCAAGCCCATTGAAATTCAAATTTCAAAAATAGAAATGACAAGTGGCAAGACAAGTCCTCATGCATTGGCCATAGGTGTGGTGGATCAATCATTACCTATGATGAGCCTAGGGGGAGTATAAAAAGGGATTAGGAGAGAGAAATGGCCGGTTACTTGCTTCATTTCCGTCCAAAGAGAGAGGTGTGCGAGAGAGAGAGCTTGAGCGGAAGAGAGAGCCCGAGAGAGAGGAGGTGGAGCCGAGAGTTGCCGCCGCCGTGTCTCGCCGTCGCCGCCTAGTCCGACCACCGTACGCCGCCGTGTGTTGCTGTGTGTTCATCTTGGAGGCAAGTGGGGGTCCATAACTTCTCTTGCATGTTGTTTTGATGGTTGCATGTTCGGTTTTAGGGGTGTTTTGGGGCGAAATACCAAGCAAGGGTTGCATGTGTTCATGTAATGTGGCTGTTTCCGTTCGGTTTGTGGTAGACAGTTTCTTATTCGAGCTTGCATGTGTATTTGGAGTGTGATTTTGGCTTCGGTGTATTCATGAAAGTTGAAGCTAACATCTTGTAGTATGACATACTCGAATTTCATGGAAAACGAAGGTGATATGAGGGGTCAAAAGCTCTGTTATACGGAGACTTCAGATCTGCGAATTTCCTACTGACCTCTTGATGATTTCTTGGTTGCATGTTGATTTCTGTTGGAGATCTCACTTTGTTGTCTTCATAGAAGTTGTAGGTAACATCCTAAACTACAACATACTCAAATTTGAAGAGAAATGAACAAGTATAGCCTAGTTAATCGGCTAGATCTTTGAGACGTCTGGTTCTGTTGAAGTATACCGAGACACCCGAGACTTCAAGGACTTAAAAGAGGATCATACTTTGGTTATTTAACCTATATCTCTTCATGAAACTTGTAAAGGACACATTGATACATAACATACTCGAATTTCAGAAGAAACTAAAGAGATTTGATGGGTCAAACCTAAGTTTTTCGGTGATGTACGTTCTGGACGAAACGGTAGAGGTTCCAGAAGCTTCAGGGAGTTGTATAAATTAATATAAAAAGAATTTGGCTTAGGGTTCTTCATGAAAAGTGCACGAAAATGTGTTTTCTATCACCCTGTAAAATTTGGGAATTTTCGGAGGTCATATGAGTATTTTAATTGAATTAATTCGAAAACTGTGTAATCTGGCCATTATCCGAATATTGTGTGTATTTTGTGGAAATTTGGGAAATTATGTGAAATGCAAATTTGACCATGAATTTGTGTGAAATTGTGATTTTAATTGTTTTTTTAATGATTGTTTGAATATTATGATTTTTGGAAAATCATAAATATTAAATATAATATTTATTTATGAAAATAAATAAATATAATAATAAAATAATAATAAAATAAAAAGTGGATTATTTTATTGGCCAAGAGTTTTATTGAGTTATAATGTATTGTTATATGGCACGGATGTATGAATGATCATGAATTATGATGCATTGCTATATGACATTGATGCATGTATGATTATGAATCATGATGCGTGTGTGTGATTCATATGCCATGAAATAATAAGATGAAAAGGATGATAAAAAATGGAAAGTGGTATGTGAGTAAGAGGTTGTGGCGGAGGATGTTGTCTGGTGGCCTGGTGGCGTAATTCCAGAGATTCCCTGGGAGTTTCAGGATGCCCGGAATGTGGGGGCGGAAGCCTGCGGAGGTTTCGCGCCGGGGAGTGACTCGCGATGCCGGGATTAGGGTGCGAGATCCCTGTTAGAAGGGTAAAGGCCGGAAGCCCTGTCGGAGGTTTATGCCCGAAGGGAATGCCTCGTGATGCTAGTTGAGATGCGAGATGCCCGGAATATGGGGGGCCGGAAGCCCAGTGGCCATGAGATGGCTGGAATGCTGGGATCCCTGTCGGAGGTTTCTGCCCGAAGGGATGGTGATGATGGTGAATTTGATAATTTGAGAAAAGATAATGTGGGGATCAATTGATAAGTAAAAGTGGAAATTGATCTATGATATGATATGCATGGTGATGCATGGCTAATGATGATATGATATGCATGGTGATGCATGGCCAATGATGGTATGATGTGATATGCATGGTGATGCATGGCTAGTGATGATGTGATATGCATGGTGATGCATGGCTAGTGATGATGTGATATGCATGGTGATGCATGGCTAATAATGATATGATATGCATGGTGATGCATGGCTAATGATGGTATGATGTGATATGCATGGTGATGCATGGCTAGTGATGATGTGATATGCATGGTGATGCATGGCTAATAATGATATGATATGCATGGTGATGCATGGCTAATGATGATATGATGATATGCATGGTGATGCATGGCTAATGATGATGATGTGATATGCATGGTGATGCATGGCTAATGATGATGTGATGTGATATGCATGGTGATGCATGGCTAATGATGATGATGTGATATGCATGGTGATGCATGGTTAATGATAATGTGATGATGCATGATATGCATGGTTACAAGGTAAGTGATGCTTGCAACGTGTGATGATATGTATGATGCATTGGAATGTTATTGGAGTTCCCTATCTCGCGAGTGGTTGTACTTCACCCTTTTTGGGGATAACATTTCAGATTAGAAAGATGCCGCTTCCTACCGTCACGCGAGGCACTTTCTATGGTATTCCGTCGATGTAGAAGTAGATTGTACGGAGATCGACCGCGTCACTATCCCCGGACTGACATTTATGCGAGTGCGTGTGCTGGTCATGTACGACGTGGGCCCGTCGGGGCCCGCCATCCGGAGTTTTTGTCTGTTCATGTCCGCCGAGACGGAGTGTTTAGGGGATGTTGCCGCCACCACCACCCGCTGCACCTGGATAGGTGATGGTTGTGTGAAGGGTAGAGAGCCGGTGTCGTCTTTTTGGGAGTAGCCGCCACTGTTGGATGGGGAAATGACATGTGATCTTCTTGAGGGGTCGTAGTATCTTTTTTGGGATGAGGCCGAGTGTGGCTGAAAATCTTGGTCTCCTTTTGTTGTATCGACCCGTGAAAAACCCATCGATATTATGTAAATAATAGTGGCTTGGCTTATCTTTTAAAATCCCGATGTTTAGTTGGTGTGTATTGGTATCATGGTTAGTAAGGGGAGAGATGGAGATGTTTAATTTGCTTCCGCTATGAGTTGCGCATGGGACCGCTTTAAAAAAAAAAAAAATGCCTGAAATCTGGCAAGGCTTAATTTAGCCAAGAGGTAGAGATGGTAAAACATGTAACACCGGCGCTGGTGACGACCTGCGAAGGGTTCGGGGTGTCACATAACTTCTCCATTTTGAACATGATCTTTAATGAAGTGGAGTCCTCCAATCTTTACTATTCCACATCCAACAATTCTTCCTTTGCTAATTCCACCAAAAGAGACTTTTCCTCCATTCCTTTGAACAAGTTTTATAAAACAACTTGAATCTCCCGTCATGTGTCTTGTACAGCCACTATCCAAATATCATTTAACCTTCTTCTTGATAGTGACCTGCAATTAAAAAAGAAACTCAAGCTTTCTTTGGTACCCACAGTTTCTTGGGTCTAGTAGAGTTAGTGCAATATGCGGTCTTTGCCTAATCCTTCTTAATAGGTCTCCAAACTATAGGACATTCTTTCTCAAAGTGTTATGAGCTGTTACACTTAGAACCTTTGAGAGCACTTCGGCCAACAGGTTTTACAAAGACTTTTTGAAAATGATCTCTATAAGAGGCTTTTGAAGGTCTTTGTTTGATTCTTTCATTTACTTTTGGAAGATCAATTAGAGGAATGATTTCAGAAGTCATTCACAAGCCTGATTTGTTAAAGTAAAGTCTTTGTACTGAAAGAATCTTTTCCAACTTCTCAGATCCTATTAAAAATCTTTTTGAAGGCTTCATACTGTCCGAGCAGAATATTGATTCTGATTTCTTTCACTCAATCTGTTCCTTCATAGTCAATGTGCAGTCTATCCCAAACTTCTTTAGCTATTTCACAATATGATATTCTGTTATACTCAGTAGGAGATAATGCACAATATAATGAGTAAATTGATTTTGCATCAAGAGCTTGTTTCTTGGTTATCTCTTCTTAAATCATCTCGCTAGCCTCCGCAACTTCTTTTCCCCTCTCTAAAACTGATGTAGCTTTAGGAATGATTCCTTTTTCTACCACATCCCATTCCATAGGGTTTTTCGATCTTAGGAATGTCTTCATCTTATTTTTCCATATACTGTATTCCTTTCTATCGAAATAAGGTGGTTTGGTGTTGCTTTGGCCTTCAACCAAACCTGGAGCCAACATACTAGCCATGGATCTTTAACTCAGAAGTAAAAAAAAACACTTCAATTTAATGAGTACACAAGCTCTGATACCAATTGATAAGGCTAGTATAAGCATCTAGAGGGGGGGGTGAATAGGTGATCAAAGAAATTTTTGCTAATCTTAACAAAATAAATTAACTTCTATGAATAATAAACTGAAGGCGTGAAGAACTATAAACATTCACATAGAGTTGCGATTTAAAGTAAAGAGATAAGGGAACGAGAATTGAAACACAGTTTATAGTGATTCAGCTTAAATCAAGCCTATATCCACTCTCTCGCACTGACAGCCCACCGGTTGGATTCCACTATGAACTAAAAGAGATTTTACAATCTCACGTCCTTGATTCCACAGTGTAGAGACTCTGCTACACTTCCTCAAGGTCTCTCAAATATCTAATCTCTTTTTGAGTACAATTTAAACTCAACAATTGAAATAACAAAGAACCAGGAGCTTCGACTTTGAAATTTTTCTTTCACGTACACACTCGAATAACTTGAGCATCTTCCTTATATACTCCTTCATGCATTCATAACAGTTGGCACCTTCCAATCATCCCGTTTGACAGTATCAATTAGGGAGATCTCGAGTTGTTTAAGGAATGTGATGATAGCCCACCAATCATGTTCACCCATACAATCAAGATCTAGGTTTCCATAAGTAGAACATTCCAAGTATACTTCACCAATCAACGAATCTAAATTACTTGAATTAATTTCAATACGAATAATAGATCTCGAGGTGTTATCTCTAGCCGTGAGATCTTCTTCAACCACGTTAATCAAATCCTTAAAGATGTACTTTCATCTGGATAAATCTTCTTCAACGGATAATACTTTTCTTCGTTTTGGTCTGGAAACTGTCAATGAGGGCAGACTTTAAATCTTGAGTCTGGAGGTCTTCAAACTTTGACAATAGAGTCTACAAGTCTTCAGATTAGACTGATGAAAACGTTTTGTCAACTTCAAAACAAATAGGGAAATTTTCTCCAACACTATTCATCCATCTTGCATTCCAAATACGTGATCAAAACGATCCCGGCCTTTTTCTAAACAAAAATGGTCCTGTGTTGACTTTTTCCCAAAAAGTCTTGGGTTTCAGAAAAATATTTTGAGACTGAGTCGACATTTTTAGAATTTATTGTGACATGACAGAACTTTCATTTTTGTAATCGGACTTAATTTCACAGTTAATTTCAATCCGGCGTGTTTTTAGCGTGACCTAGGCTACCAAGTAAGTTTTCAAAATTTTTAGTGCAAATGACTCATGGTCGATTTTCTTCGAGCCACAATAAATCCACTCGACACATAGGCAACTCTCGATGGTCGTGAAAATCTTAAGGTTTCAATTATGGGCATAGGGTACCCAAAACGACAAAAAATCGGCCTAGTGCCGATCGACGAGAATATTACAATTAGATGGAATCACCCATACTTTGATCACACATTTCAGTTGAATTGACCTATCCCTGATCTCGATCAATTTTGACAATGTTGTAATGATCCTTGCAGACTAGCACGACGAACAAATCGACTTATGGTCAAATTCTCAAGTCCATTGCATTAAAATCTCTTAATGACTTCCTCAGATAGTCTAGTTATCTCACGAGTGATCGGCTCTAAGAATAGCACTATAGACGCGTCGATGAAAGGCCCGATTTATTCAATTGAAAACAATACTGAAAATTCAGGATGTCACACACGAAGCCTTAGCAGTCATCCTCAACACGTTCAATTGCTTAGAAAAGGATGTTCTAATGGCTTTCTCTTCCATATTTCCAAATCTTTACACATTTGGTTCGATTCACTTACTTCTTAATAAAATCGAAGATGACAACTCATGTTGCATAGGCTCAAATTTGTGGAAAGTGTAGAAAATTAATTCACATAAACAATTAATTAATCAAGAATAATCGGATCCATATATGACTCAGTAAAACACTGGAATCGATATGCACAACATAAATAAAACGTACTTGTTTAAGCCATTGCTTCACTTGAGGAAAAATAGATCACTCGATATCGTAGATCTATTTGAATGCCGATCTTCCTCTCCATGACCTATTTCACTATAACAGCTTTCAATGGGATTAAACAACCGATAAGTATAACCTACCATTTTTATAGATTATAGAGGAAACTTAGCAAACCCTAATTAATAATGTGTCAACTAAGCTCTTCCCATTACGAGCTTCAGTTAAACACAATTGCCTACACTTTACTACTCAACTAGGCCCATTATTAATGGATGCCAATAGCCAATTTAGTAAGATCACTCTAGGGTTTAACAAATATTGGAATATCCATTAAGCCAATTATTTAAAATAGAAAATCAATCAATTAATTAATGTAAGCCCATATAATAGAAAATTTCCAACATTCTCCCACTTGGGCTACATTAATTAACTTCTTTTTCATTTGAAAAAGATTTTATATTGAAAACAACACTATTGGATTTATAATTGAAAATTGAGAGGAAGAGAAGTTAAAGAATGAGAAGTATGAGTCCACCCACTTAACTGTCAATGCCAAGTTGAGTTCATCTAGAGGCAAATGGAAGCTTAAAGGGTCAAATGCTCATGGTCTAAAGCAAGGCCGAGACTTCAAGAAAAATGGGAACCGTGGGAGAAATGGAGATAAGGATTTTAAATGTTTTCACTATAAGAAGCAGGGTCACAAGAGAGCCAATTGCTATAAGTTCCAAACTTGGCTAAAAGCAAGAAAAGAAAGTCACCAAGGTGAGTTGTTGGTTTGTTTTGAATCAAATCTAGTTGATGTTCCTTTGGATTCTTGGTGGCTTGATTCTGGTGTTACTGTTCATGTGACTACTACCTTATAGGATCTCACAAATCTAAGGAATCCAAGTCTGAGAGAGTCAAAGCTTAAAGTTGGATACAATATTGGAGTTGATGTGGAGCCATAGGGACAATTATTTTGAATTTAGATTCTGGTTTTCAGCTTATTTTGAACAATGTCTTTTATGTTCCTGGTTTTATGAGAAATTTAGTATCTCTTTCTTCGCTTAATAATGTTGGATATTGTCTTTATTTTGCAAATAAAAGAGTGGATTGGAATTATAATTCCAAAATTGGTGGCAATTGTGTTTTCTTTGATGGATTATATCAATTATCCTTATCTCCTGATAGACCATATTGTTCTTTCAATGTCGAGGATAATGTTACTAAGAGATCCTTAATCAAAGAAAGATCTTCATTGCTATGGCATAAGCAATTATGGCATATCTCCAAAGAAATGGTAAAGCAACTCATCAAGGTTGATATTCTTCTTCCTCTTGACTTAGATAATACTGAGATTTGTATTGAATGTGTGAGGGGAAAATTGGCTAAAACCAAGAAGAAATGTGCTACTCGCAGTCAAAATCTATTGGAGATAATTCATTCTAATATTAGTGGGCCATACTAAACTAGCTTGTGTGGAAATAAATACTTCATCACATTTATTGATGATTTCTCCCATTATTTTTATGTTTATCTAATTAAGGAGAAGAATGATGCTCTTGAAATGTTCGAAGTGTTTTGTACTGAAGTTGAGAAACATTTGGGAAAAATTATCAAGATTATCATATTTGATCGAGGTGGTGAATATTATGGGCGATATACTGAGACTGGACAACAAATGGGATCGTTTACAAAATATTTACCGGACTGTGATATTGTTGCTCATTATACAATGCCTAGTAGTCCGGAACAGAATGGTGTAGCTAAACAGTGCAATTGCACACTCATGGAGATGAAACGAAGTATGATAGGCAGTTCTAATTTACCCGAATACTTATGGGGTAATGCAATTAAAACATCAACTTATATATTGAACCGTGTACCTAGTAAATCGGTACCGAAAACACCTTTTGAATTGTGGACGAAGAGGAAACCAAGCTTGAATCACTTTCGAGTTTGGGGTTGTCTTGCAGAGATGAAAATTTATGATCCTTCTTAGAAGAAGACCAAACCCAGGACTACTAAATGTTACGTTATTGGATACCATGATCATTCCAAAGGGTATAGGTTCTATTGTCCTACTCGTGACACTAGAATTGTTGAATCCCAAACTGTCAAATTCCTGGAATTAGATATTGCTGAAAAGAGTTCTTCTCAATCTTTCGAAAGGGAAGAAGTAAACAAAATGGTCTCTATTCCATTGCCCATCTTGCATGATGATTCTATGCGAGAGCCGTACAGAGTAGAAATTCAGCAAGAAACGGATATTGGAAATATGTCGGCAAATCCTCCCATTACAAATAAAATTCCCCAGACGAATGATGCTTCTCCAAAAATGCCTGTGCGAAGATCACAGCGATAAAGAAGACCAACGCCTCTAAATGATTATCATGTCTGGCTTAGAGAAACAGATTTTGACATTGGAAATATAGTTGATCTGGCAACTTTCAAAGAAGCTCTTAATAGTGATCAAGCGGATGAATGGTTAGGAGCGATGAAGGACGAAATGATTTCCATGTCAACTGATCAAGTATGGGAACTTGTTGATTTACCTGATGGACATACACCAATCAGCTACAAATGGGTATTCAAAACTAAGAAAGACAATAAAGGAAACATAGAGAGATTCAAGGTAAGGTTAGTCGCAAAAGGATACACACAGAGAGAAGGCATTGATTATACTGAAGTCTTTTCTCTAGTGTCCACTAAAAACTCTTTCCGGATAATCATGACATAGGTGGTTCATTTTGATTTAGAGCTTCACCAAATGGATGTCAAGACGACTTTTTAATGGAGATTTGGATGAAGAAGTATATATGCAGCAACTTGAAGGGTTTAAAGAAGTCGAAAAGGAGCATATGGTGTGCAAACTTCAAAGTGTTGGAGAAAACTCCCTTATTGTTTTGAAGTTGACAAAACATTTCCACAGTCTAATCTGAAGACTCTGAGACTTTAATATCAAAGTCTGAAGACTGACAGACTTTAGGATCAAAGTCTACTCACGCTGGCAGATTCCAGACTGAGTGACATTGAAGAATGAAGACTTATCCAGATGCGAGATTATCTTTGTTCCTTCAATGATTCGATTCGTATGGCTCATGGATGACCTTATGGCTGGATATGACACTTATGTGATTGATTATCCTTATTGGAATCAATTTCAATAATCAAATCTTTTGGAAGGCAAACAAAGTTGGAAGGTTCTACTTATGAAAACCAAGATCCCGATTATATGAGCGAACATGATTGACAGGTTTTTATCACATTCTTAAAACGACTCGAGATTTCCTTAATTGATTCTATCCAACGGGTAGATTGGAAGAATTCATTTGAAAAGTGCCAACGGTCATGAAGGCATGGAGGAGTATTTAAGGCGGACTCTCTAGTTGTTCGAAAGTGTGCATGAAAAAAAAATTCAAAGTTTGAAGCTTCCTAGTTCTTTGTTGTTTCATTTGTTGAAGCTCAAATTGTACTCAAGAGAGAGAGCAAACATTTATGTGACTTCATAAGAGTGTACTAGAGTCTTTGCACTGTAAAGTCGAGATTGCGTGACTATAAAATCTATTTTGATTTATAGTGGAATTTAGCCAATAAGCTGTCAGCGCTGAAGAGTGGATGTAGGCTTGATCTAAGCTAAACCACTATAAACCTTGTGTTTTTATTCTCTTCCCTAAACTCCTTTACTTATTCATAATTTTGTTTATTCATTAGAGATTCAAAACTCACTCAAGTTCGTTGGCTTTCAGACTTTGTTTCAACAGAAAAGTATTTTACAAATATTCTTGCAAAATTTCTTTTAACACCTATTCATCCCCCTCTAGGTGTTCATACTAACCCTTTCACAAAGGTCCATCTATGGTCTCAAACAAGCATCATGTCAATGATATTTGAAATTTCACAAGGTTGTAAAATCATTTGGTTTTGAAGAAAACAAGTTTGATCAATGCATTTACATGAAAGCATGTGGTAGTAAATATATTTTCTTAGTACGTTATGTAGATAACATTTTACTTGCTAGTAGGGATGTTGATCTATTGAATAACACAAAAATTTTTCTATCTACAAAGTTTGATATGAAGATCTTTGGGAAGCCTCTTTTATTCTAGCAATTGAGATTCATCATGACAGATTTAAGAAGGTTCTGGAGTTATCTCAGAAAAATTATATAGATCGTATTTTGAAAATATTCAATATGCAAACTTGCAAGTCAGGTGAAACTCCTGTTGTGAAAGGAGATAAATTGAGCATTGAACACTACCCCAAGAATGATGTTAAAAAATAAGTCATGAAGAAAGTTCCATATGCTAGTGCAGTTGACAGTTTTATGTGTGCACAAGTATATACCAAACCTGATATTGCTTTTGCTGTGAATACTCTTGGAAGATATTTGTAAATTTAGGTCATGAACATTGGGTTGCAGCTAAAAAAGTGATGAGATATCTACAACGAACAAAAGACTTCATGCTCGTGTATAGTAGATTAGAGGATCTAAAAATGATTGGATATTCATATGCTAATTTTGCTAGTTGTTCAAATGATAGAAAATCAACTTCGAGATATATTTTTATGATGGCTGAAGGTGATATTTCTTGGAAGAGCACAAAGTAAACCTTGATTATGAACTCTACAATGTATGCTGAGTTTGTAGCATGTTACGGTGCGTCAATTCAAGCTGTTTGGCTCAGAAATTTTAATTTCAAAATTGCGAGTTGTGGACTCTATTGCTAGACCTATGGTGATCTATTGTGACAACACTACAGCTATGTTTTATTCCAAAAATGACAAGATCAGCAATGCGTCCAAACACATGAAGATCAAATATTATATTGTTAAGGACTTGGTAAAAAAGGGAGACATTGTGATTAAAAATATCATAACTGAGTCCATGTTGGCTGATCCTTTAACAAAAAGTTGACGACCAATTTTCTTTAAAGAATATATAAAGAATATGGGTGTTTTAGATTCTTTTGATTTCTTTTGCTATTGAGAGCTATATAATTGGTATTTCTGGATATTATAATTACATGCGAATTGATAATGCTTTCGTGATATCTATTAAAGCATTTATTTTCAATGATTGATTCTATTATTATCCTTTCTCCTGTTGATCGAGGAATGGAAATATAAAATAGTATTTTTAAACAAATTTTAATTTAAAGACAATTGGATGTCACTAATTATGAGATCTCATGTTGAATTGTGACATAATCATGCAATTTCATGTTATTTAGAAATTGCGCTAATGCAATTTCATGTTGTTGAGAAATTGCATCGAGAATCGATAAGCAATAGTGTATATTTTGATCACATGTTGACATTATTTCTTACTATACTACTAGGCCCATGATCCATGAATCTAGGTTATGGGAAATCTGTGGAAGTTAGGGGAAAAAAGAAACCCATAAACTAAAATATCAAAGGTCTCCTTTTTTAATTGCAGCTCATGACCATAATAAGGGGGAAAAAGGAAACCCAGAAACTAGAATGCTAAAGGTCTCCTTTTTTTAATTGCAGCTCATGGCCATAATAAGGGGGGAAAAAGAAACCCAAACTTGAATACAAAAGTTGACTCAGAAATTCACAATCTGCTTGTGACTTCCTCTATTTGTTTTTGTTTTTGTCTTCTCGATGGACAACTTCCAGATCTAAAACAAAACCTCGTCCATGGCCGCGACAAACAAGGTCAAGATCTCGATTGTTGTCGGGGTCTTGCGGAGGGAGGGGACTCAAATCATGGTTGGCATGGCAACCATAGCAAGGTGGAGGGCTTGTGGATGGAGGTTGCGGTGGACCAAGGGTGGGAATTTGATAAGAGCGACCGTAATGGTGGCTGCAAAGGAGGAAGAAGAGAGAAAAAAAGATTTTTAATTTGTTTTATTTATTTCTACATTAGAATACATGTGTGAAATGGTGATTGGGTAAAGAATACATGTGTGAAATGGTGATTGGGTAAACTTAAGAAAATGCACTCCACGTAGAATGGTGGCGTGGTGAGAAGCATCCACCGACTATTTTCTCACCGTGAACTATCAAGATTGAGCTTCTTAAAAATGCTACTAAGGAAATAATTTTTCAATTTATGGAATAGATTTTTACTCAAAAATAGGTTTTGAACAGAAATCATAAGTAAAAATTTTCTACTTCTCTATTTTCGGAATAAAAATGAAAAACAAAAACTCTTTTATCGTTTGTCCTCACTACTAGCCGTCGCTCATCTACTACTACTGGTCACTAGCTATCGTCCATTGTCCACTTGGTCACCGTTCGTTGACCACCATCACCGCCACCATCATTCGTCTGCTGATGTCTGCCACCAGTAGCCATCCACAACCATTGTCCGCTGGTGGCCGCGGCCGTCTACTGGTCACCGTCGAGCGCTATCCCTAGCCACCGCCCACCGCTGCCCACCATTGCCTGCGATCCTCCATAGCCCGAGAGGGAGAAATTATTTCTTGTTATCAAACAAATTTCTATTTTAGGAATATAAATTTATGTCATTATCAAATGTGTATTTTGCTTAGAAACTCATCTAAGAATAGAAGTAGAAAAATCTATTTCTCTTCTAGAAATTAATTTTTGACCAGAATGATTATCATTCGTGCCTTAAATAACCTTGATTATCTCGATCCTTCTTCTTATTCTCTGCCTTATATTGGCTTTATAATTAAATTGGCTTTATAATCCTTTGATTGGCTGCAAGGTGCTTGCATGGTCATTTTCGAAGAGTAAATTATGTTGTAATCAAGGGGACTTTGTCAATTCAAGGTAACCAAACCATTTTCTTCTGTATTAACAGTTATTGAAATGTCTAATTCCAATCTCTTAATCGAAGAGATCATAATTTATCATTACTAATTTATCTTATAGAACATCATGGATTCTCGATAAGTAATAAATGATGATGAACTGGGCTACTCAATTACCATGAACAACTTTGACCCAAGAAAAGGAAATGACCATGAACAATAATAAGAAGCACACATCAAACTACCAATTTGTGTTGTAGGGCACGGAGCATGTTAACCAACCTTTCAATGTTGGTGTGAGAAGAATCGCCTGGTCTGGTTGCTGCCTCCCCTCTCTCCTTCTACTCCATGGCCTTCTCTCTCGCCTCTCCCCCCTTTCTCCCTTTCCATCAACTCCCTCACGACCCCTTCAACTCTTCCTCTCTTCAAACCATCACTTTTGCCATCGATCATCTCCAGCCCGATCCCCCACCTCGCACATGAATACAGGCAGTTCATATGCTGCTCGGCGAAGAAGAGCCAGCAAACGAGTAGGACTCCCGTGCAACACTCTCCAACGTGGAGTTCCACCAGCAATGCATCATGAAGCCTCCAACCGAGTTGTGGCTCAAGACCCTCTCTTGAGTGCACCACCCCACAATCAATCCTCAATCCCTTATCTCCTCCCTGAACTCTTTTGAGATCACATATTCCTCGCCGTCAACCACGTTCGGCCTGATGACCCACAAGAAGGGAAATCTGCTATTAGCTAGTCCACGATCAATTCTCTCGCTTCTCGAGTCACCGTTACTAAGCTCCCGGTTCACGTACGTAACCGACTCGGGCTTTCTTCTCGTCGAGCCAACCCAAGCATCCGCCATCTTCCCTCCATAGAATTGATTATATGGACTCCAACGAGTTTGGCCATGGAAGGAGCTGTTGGTGGAGCATGGGAAGTGGGCCTAGTGTGTAAAGCTACAGATACTTGGCTTTGATGGCCTCTACCACCTCCCCTTCCAAATCGTCGAAAGTGCTAAGGATCACCCCCATCGGCTTTGAAAGCATTGTTGACGGACTTGGAGTTGTAATTGAACATTATGTCGTTAAGGTTGGCTGTTCGATTGTTGGGAAAAAGAACGATATTTGTGGAGAATGCCAGATAATTTTTCCCACTACTATTTCTGTGAAAATTAAATAGGATAAAATATTGGGTTAATACTCGAAAAACTCCAAACCGGTACACTTGTGACAAATTTATCTCAAACTATTTTTTTGACCACCAAAAACCCCAAACTGGTATACATTTGACAAATTTACCCCAAATTGGTACACTTGTAACAAATATATCCTCTGTTAGTTTTAGTTAAATTTTATTATCAAATTATTAAGTTAAATGACACGTGACAGTTGACCGGTATACCAATTTAGGATTTTACGCTCCGTTTGTCACAGTTTAAAATTTTTGTGATTTTTTTGTGGCATTAATTCAATTTAGCAAATGGTATATTTGTCACAAATTTACCATTTTGGGGTTTTTGCAGTCGACTAAATTTGTTTTGGGTAAATTTGTCATAAATGTACTTGTTTAGGGTTTTTTTTATAGTCAATCGGGGTAAATTTGTCACAAGTATACCAGTTTAGAGTTTTTCATGGTCAAAAAAATAGTTTGGGGTAAATTTGTCAGAAGTGTACCAGTTTGGGGTTTTTCAGGGTATTAACCCTAAAATATTGAATGAAAGCATTAAAGATGAATAGTAAATAACACCAGAATTTTAACATGGAAAACCCTCCAAGGTGAAGGGAAAAACCACGGGATCATAGTCCACTTCAAACTTCCACTATGATAAATAATGGGATACAATTTCACCCTAAGATGGATCTCTCACTATCTTCAATTTGTAGATCTGAACCTCTCACAAACTAGATAACTCACTCAAAAATAACTCTCTCTTGGAAGAAGAAAACTATTTCTTCAAGCACGCTTCCGATATTCTTACTTTTGTATATACTTCTCCATTGGGAAGGACTCCTATTTATAGGAGCAAATGTAATCCCAATTAGAATTGTACAATATGAAAATCATGTAGATTTATCTCTTAATCTCTCATGATTTTATAGATCTGAGAAGATTACTTTGATTTATTTCCCAATCTCCCTTGATTTTCTGGACGTGGAAGATCATGTTGATTTATCTCCCGATTTCTCTTGATTTTATTTTATTTTTTCTTTTTACTTTTACACACTCACTACTATACATATTCTACTATAGATTTGCATAATTGCGTTGGCCTCTCCAATTGGGAGTGACCTACTCAACAAATCTCCCTCTCATGAGCAATTTGGAGAGGAAGTCAAACTTGCAAAGTTTGACGGGTTTGCATCTTCATTGTAGATAGAGATTTTGTCATCATATCTGAGCCGTTGTTGTCAGTGTGTATTTTCTTTAGCTGTAGGGCTTTTTCTTCCAACACATCATGTATCCAAAGATATCTGATGTCAATGTGTTTGGATCTGGAGTGGAAAGTTGCATTTTTGCTGAGGTGTATTGTACTTTGACTATTTGAATACAAGATATACTCCTCTCGGTTGTGGCCCACTTCTTGTAAGAACTTGTTCATCCACAAGAGTTTTTTACATGCTTCCGTTATCGCAATATACTCTGGTTCAACAATAGATAGGGCAACGCATTTTTGTAGTCGAGATTGCCATGAAACTACTCCCCCTGCAAAAGTCATTAGGCATCCCGATGTAGACTTTCTCAAGTCCACGTCCCCAGCCATGCCTATATCTGAAAAACCTTCTAACACAGTTTTACCATCACCAAAGCATATACATTTATTAGAAGTACCTCAAAGATACCTGAATATCCATTTGACTACTGCCTAGTGTTCCTTATCAGGATTGGATAGAAATTTGTTTACCACACCAACAACATAGGCTATATCAGGCCTTGTGCATACCATCACGTACATTAGACTGCCAACCCCTAATGCATAAAGAACCTTTTCCATTTCCTTCTTTTCAGTCTCACTTTTAAGCACTGCTCTAAGCTGAGTTTGAAATGATTTGCAAATGGAGAACAAATTGCTTTGGATTTATTCATGTTAAATCTTTCAAGAACTTTATTAACATACCCTTCTTGAGATAACCAAAGTTTATGGTTCTGCCTATCTCGCAAGATTTCCATCCCAAGAATTTGTTTTGCGGGTAGCAAAAGAATGAGGAAATTACCATCAGTAAATTTCATGACGAACACACAGTGATCATCGGTGGTTTTGTTGAACCCATTTTCTTCGATGAATGAATCAAATTTTCTATACCACTGTCTTGGCACATGCTTGAGCCCATAAAGACTCTTCCTCAGTCTACACACAAGGTTTTCTTTGCCTTTGATTTTGAAACCTTTCAGCTGATCCCTATAGATCTCCTCATTTAGATCTCCATGTAAAAACGCAGTCTTCACGTCAAGTTGCTTGACCTCGAAATTCAAGCTTGTTGCCAAGCCAAGGACAACTCGAATAGAGGACATTTTAACTACAAGAGAAAATACCTTGTCGAAGTCAATATCTTTCTTCGAGCGAATCCCTGCATAACCAACTTTGCTTTATATTGTGGTTGTGAGTTACCTTCTTCAGTCTTTAGTCTGAACACCCACTTGTTTTTTAGAGATTTTTTTCCATGTGGCCACTTGACTAAATCATAAGTATGATTTTCGTCTAAGGATTTCATCTCATTTTTTATGGCTTTTAACCACTCCTCTTTGTGCTCATGGAATACAGCTTCTTGGTAGTTCCCTAGTTCTCCCCCATCAGTGAGCATCATGTGCTCATTGGGAGAATATCTACGACTAGATTGTCATTCATGGGTTGACCTCCTTAATTGAGGTTCTGATGTGATATGTTCATCAATTGGTTCAAGTTCAGTTGAAGTAGTTTTACCTTCAATTCTAGATTCAGCTTGCTTGTTATTAAAATCGATAGGAGGAGCGACTAGGCCAAGATCAATTGGGTATTCATCTGTTGATGGAGATTTCTCGTGCTTCTCGAAGTCCTCAATTGTCTCGATCTTCAAGAAATACCACGTCCCCTCGCTTCGACTATTTTTTGTTTAATGGGGTCCCAGAGTTTGTAGCCGAACTCTTTATGAGTGTACCCCAAAAAAATACATTGCTTTGATTTCCCATCAAACTTTGATCTTTCATCCCTTGGAATATGAACAAATTCTCTACAACCAAACACCTTCAAGTGGTCATAAGAAGCATCTTTACCAGTCCATACATTTTGTGGTACATCACCGTCAAGTGGAGCTGAAGGTGATAGGTTGATTAAATCAACTACCGTCCTCATTGCCTCACCCCAAAAGTGGTTTGACAACTTTGCATTGGAGAGTATGCATCTGATTTTTTCACATATGGTTTTGTTTATCCGCTCCGCAACACCGTTGTGTTGAAGTGTTTTTGGTACGGATCTTCTAGTTTGATCCCAAGATTTTTGCAATAATCTTCAAAAAGTCCTTGATATTCACCACAGTTGTCTGAGCGTACACACTTCAATCGCCTGTTTGTTTCTCTTTCAACCTTCATATGAAATTGCTTGAAAATTTTCTTGCACTTAATCTTTAGTTTTCAAGGCAAATGCCCACACTTTTCTAGAGTAGTCATCAATAAATGTTACAAAATAGATCGCACCTCTAAGTGTCCTAGTTTGCATTGTGCATACATCAGTATGTATCAAATCTAAAATTTCAGCTTTTCTAAATGGCAGGGAATTGCGAAATGCTACTCTACGTTGTTTTCTCATAATGCAGTCGACACAAGTATACAACGGTGTACCTTTCATTCTAGGTAGGAGTTGTTTTCTAGTGAGAATCTTAAGTCCTTTCTCGCTCATGTGTCCAAGTCGCTTATGCCATAACTTGATGGTGACTCATTTTCTCGTTATATTCACCTCTCCACTACATAGCTTGAATTGTGTGATGTAGAGAGAGTTAGTCTTTTCTCCTTTGGCAACCACTGTTGACACCTAAATTTTTCCATTTTCATTTAGGATTTAATTGTGTACGGAATTAGGAATTAGTCATTTAAAAAAAAACAACAAAAAAAAAAAAAAAAAAACAACAACAAAACAAAAAAAATAGGAAAAAAAAAGAGAAAAGAGAAAAAAAAAACGCCTAGGGGTCGGGTCAAGCCAGATCTGGCTTTGGCCCGGCCCGTCGCCCACCTCTCTTTCCCCTGAGTGGCCCACGCCATCTCCCTTTGGTCCAGCCCACATCCCCACTTGTCTTCTTCCTGGTGTCTTCACGTACGGAGCCTGCACCAAAAGAAAAAGGAAAAGCAGCAATGTCAGAGAAAAAAGGGAAAAAGAAGAAAGCGACAACAGAGAGGGACAGGAGGAGGGAGAGTGAGTTCAAAACAGAGAGGGAGGGAGCAGTGAAAATGGAGCCTCGGCGGCTCCGCCCGCGGCCGCGGCTGCGGGAAGCCTTCGCTGCGTTGGCCGCCGGCGGAGCCGCTCGTCCGCGAGCACGCGCCACCACCGCGCGCCCGACCCGCCGGCCAGCCCGCGTCCGTGACCCCCTGCTGCAGCTGCGACGACCCGACGCTCGCGCCACCTCCACCAAGCGCCCGACGCCCTCTCCGCTCGAGCGCCGCCCATCGACCTCGCGCCACCTCCGTCCAGTGCTCACCGCTCCGCTACCTGCCGCCGCAGCACCTCTGAGTGACTCCTGCAGTAGCTCACCTCCAGCGTCCCCGCCTCGCCCACTTGACGCCACGCTAGTAGATTTGAACCGGTTGCCGCGCGCGCCGCCCCGCAACCGTCTCGAAGCTCCGCCCCGCTGTCCATCAAGTTTCGCGCCCTCCGCCGGTCTCGGTCGCTCTCCCGCAGCTAGCACCGGTCCGCCCCGTCGCGCTAGAGATCCGCCAAAGGCCCCGATCGATCACGCTCGATCGATCCGGGAGTCTTCCCTCCGCCGCATCATCCGCCGCCGCCCACCACCTCAGCGCCCCCAACTCGCCCGCAACCCGAGCTTCCGCGACCCTCTTCAAGAGCCTCCTCCCCGCCCCCCTCGCCGCCCCTACGACGTCGTCCGAGCTACTCCTCTGCCCGAAGCCGCGCCGCCGCCGCTACCCACTACTGCTGACGCCACTCCTTCAATCTCGTCGCGGCACCAGCACCGCCGCCGCTGTGCTACCGCCGTCGCCGCCATCGCTACCCGGTGTCAGTGCCACCAAGAAGCCTTGGAGAAGGAGGCTCAAATCGGGTCAGAACCGGGTCAAGCGACCCTCCAAACCGGGTAGGGTTTGGTCTTCGAAGTGGGTCGTCGCTTGGGTCCTGTCTTCGGGCCGGGCCAGTTTCGGTAAATTGGGTGGCTCTCGTGGGCTTAGGAAATAGGTGGGTCTTTTAATTTTCTTTGGGCCTTGACTAAAGTATTAAAAAAAAAAAGAATTTTGGGCCCAACCCGCATTGAACGGGCTAAACCCGGGTCGGGTAAGACCGGCCCCAAATTTTATTTTTAGTTTATTTTATTATTTAAAAAGAAATTAAAAAAATTAAAAATTTCAAAAATCCAAAAATGATGGGATTTGATTAAGATTTGCCATGTATTGCCATTTTAGCATAATTAGACTTTTATGTGCTCGTATATTAATTATGTTGCATGTTTAATTTGCATATCTAATTATGTTTGATGGCATGTGCTTAATTTTATGGCAATTAGGATCTTGGTAGTTATGATTATTACTTTAATGATTGTGTGCCTGCATGATCACCTCACATGTTAGTGGATAAGCATAAAATCAATTCAAGCTGCCTGCTAAAAATTATTTTGATAAAATGAACAAGATTAGGTACCGAAATGGCACTAATTAGTCAATTAGTGTAATCAAGTCCCCGACCCTAGATTCTCTAGTTGCGTAGGAAGTGAGACACGCTCCCATGCCTCACTTGGTTCCTAGCCGACCCCAATAGGCTAGTGGCGACTCCTTTGATGCAAAATTCCTTAAGAATATCCCAATGTCACGCGAGGTATGGGCTTGGGAGAGCCCGCGACCAATCATGGGCCTTAGGCCCGTCTTTTAGGCAATACCCCTAAACTTGTTCCCTCCCCCTGAGGGTAGGTCACAACAGCTTGGCGACTCCGCTGGGGACTTGGTTTTAAACCTTAGAGGACTTAGGCCAAAATTAATTTTGTTCAAAAATATTTTTGTTTAGCAACGAGGATTTCAGGTACGCCCCTAACATGAAAGGTGTTAAATGTTCTTACAGAATGGGTGGTATAAGGGGAAGTGTTTGCTCACATTTGTCTTGTAGGGAGGTGTAAGAATATATGGTTTATTTTTATGTACGGAGTGTTGTTTGCCTATAAATTGTTGTGCATGTATTCTCTGCATTGCACTACACCATGGCACACACAACCTGCCGCCGGACCTGGGCCGCATAGGATCACTTAAGATGGTGTTGAGGTGGATACCACTCCGACTACAACCGCATAGTACGAGTCGCCCATCTCTACCCCGAAATTTCTTTCTTCACGTCAAAGGTACCCACCCCGGTCTGCAACCGCGCAACACAGGTCGGTTCTTTGACGAAGCCGGAGTCATGGGTAACCCGACCTAGCCGCGACCTTGCTGGTTCAGTCCGGTGATCTCATGACTTCATTTTGGGCCATATAGAGTAAAAATCGAACCACATCTCATGTGCATGTCTATGTAAAAAAAAAAGACAAAGGTCAGCACCCATTGTAAGTGTCATTTTCCTTTTTTTTTTGTTCATTTTGTATTGCATTTTCATCTTGAAATTCGTGAAAATCTATCGAATGCCCTCAGTGATGCAAGCTTATGATTGAAAAATTGGCAATCATTTTTGACAAGTAAGCATTTGAATGCAAGTTCTAAACACTTTGATTTGGCCCTATTGAACACATGGTTTTGTTTAAATTTCTAGTTATGGGCTCGAAATCATTTTGAAAAAAAAAAAAACTTTCAAGTTGTGATTTTATATTGGGGCAAAAATAAAAAAATAAAAATTGAAATTGCGTTTTTTTTTAATCGAATTTTCTTGTTCTCATATTTTGGGACTATAATGCAAATCATTTTGTGTACAAATTCCTCAAAATAGAAATTACTTCATTTTTTTAGGAGTAAAATCACAAATCAATCTTTCAAAAATCAATGACACTTTTGCATACGAAACTTTTGGAATAAAAGTGGACATTCAATTGATGGCCGTGGATTGATAATTTTAATGATGTCTTCTCTTATGATAAAATCTTGGCGAAATACTAAAGTCCCGTAATAAAGATTGTGGGGCATGTATCGTCGCCTTGATTTTATTATAAGAAGCGATGTCATTAAAATATCATTTTCTCTTATTCACATATTGACATTGTCATCTTTTTGTAGGTTATGCGCGATGCTCTTTGACATTCTCATGGTGACCATTCAAGGAAGTGAATTCTAGAGCTAGGACAAGAGTTGTTTTTTACTTTCATCTATAAAAGAGTCTCTTGTATTTTATCAGTCTTTATTCTTGTTAAGAAACATGTTTTCCGTTTTGGGTTTTGATTTGCGAATCCAATTAATGCTTTTGTAAATTGTGTGACTCACATTTTTAATGATGGAATTCAGAAATCATCATTTTAAAAAAAATAAAAAAATAAAACACAAAAAAGGAGCAAATTCATAAGTGTTTTAAGTGAACCTATACATTTACCTTCTAAAATCAATCTCAAGAAAAATTTGTTTAATGCCCTCTCTTCATGTAGTCATTTTTTTGGGCTCATGGAACTCAAAGAGCAAGATTGCGTCGATGCTTCATTGGCGCCAATCTTCCAATAGAGTCGGAACGTAATGGAATTCTGTTTAGGGAAGTTTCTTTATTTGGAGATGCCTTAGGTGCCAAAATAGCCCATCGATCTCGTTCACTTTGCATGATAAGACAACTGAAGGGAGTTGCCAAATATCCAAAAGGGCGAATTCAAAGGAGGAGTAAACGGGTGATAAATAAAAAAAGGGTTGCACCTGACCGTAGAAGCGGCGCCTTCTATCGAGGAATCAGAAAATATCAAACACTTAAAGGCGAATGCAAGGGAAGGGTATTGTTGAGTTACCAAATATCTATGAAGGTGAATCCAAGAGATGTTAGCGCCAAAAGGATGAAAGCGAGCGAAGGGTAATAATGTATCGTTTCCAACATTTCAATCCCTAAGGATCTTTGCACTAACATATTCTTTTACATTCTTCACAGGATTATCGGGTCGCCATGTTGTAGGTAAGTACCATTCTTCTTAGTTCTTTTTTTTTAAGTAAAAAAAAAAAAACAAGAGAGAAAGAAAGAGAATTTCCATTACAAAAGAGAACTTTCGGGCTTTCAAAAAAAAAGAATAATAATTGAGAAAAAAAATTACAAACCTTTTGAGCATCCTTTCTATCTCAAAATTGTTTTCTTGTCATGTGGATTATTCATTTTGAATCAAAATTCCCTATGGAGATTGATATACTCGAATGATCTCGACAGAGTGAAATGGAAATGTTAACCATGCCAAACAAGAAGTGCTTAGGATGAAGAAAGGCAAGCCACTTCCAAATATGTCCTTCAAATACTTTTGAGAGTTGAGTGAAAGACGACCTTCTCTTAGGATGAAGGATTCATTCGCATTGAGTGCAAAGATCGAAATGATAAAGGCATTTCCTTCATCAATCCCAAGCATTGCACTAATCTCTTGCTATCCCTTTGGGCCAAAAAAAAGATCCTTCAAAGTACCCTTGTCGAGGACGACCTTACATTGCAGCAGCATAGAGGGTTATGATCATGTTGTAGAGCGAAAGATTGAGAAAGATTATATTACTTTCACTTGCATCAATCTTCTAGTGATAGTTTCAGAGGAATTCTCATTAGAGCTTGACTTATCCCAAGGTGAAGAAGAGCACTTCCTTCTCTACCCAAACACTAATATCCATTGCTTTAACCAATTTGGGCCTGATTATTCATTTTCGAACCCCGAGCGGTGGTCATCTCCCTTCACTGGGGCAAGACATAAGAATTGACCAAATACAATTGACAATCACGGGAAAATGTGAAAAGCATCTCGAAAGTCATAAGCTACCAAAGTTCAAAGAGCAAAAAGCTCGACAAACTAGGGGCATGAAAAGCAAAGTGTGTGCGGTAAAAGCAAGGCCAATGCCCATCAAGAAAAGAGCCAAAAGGTCACATCTTATGTGAAAGAAAAATTATCAAAATCCAAGTGCCTGCGAAAAAAAAAAATCATCGCAAAGGACAAATGAAATTAAAGAAAAGAGCAAAGCTCTCATGCAAAAATGATCAATGAATGAACTCTCGAGATGTGCTGTGTTTCAAAAGCCAAATGCTTTCGAAAGGTCAAGTGACCCGGTCACGATACCATGATGATCACTGACTCTTAAAGACCCTCTTGAAAATTTTAAGCCTTTCAAGCCTTTCCCGAGCCAACATTATAACCATTTTCCAAAGCCTCTTCTGATTGGGATGATTTGAGTGAAAATGAGAATACCACAAAGAAGCTACTGCTTGAAGGAGTGGAAATAATTCTATCTTGTCTTATCTTCCAAGTTCTCGACTCATAAACCCAATGAAGATAGCGACAAATGTTCATTTATTGGCCTTAAAGCAATCATTCCTTTGTGTAAGCCCTAACCAAGCCTATATTGCGGTCCTTTCAAAAGACCTTTTTGATCGATCAGATTGTGCTCATTGTGAATGTTTCCAAAAGCCTTCGACATAGGCTATGTGAGATACTTTCAGCAATCAGTTACTTTCCACGTGAATGGATGGGATCAAGTAGCCATTTTATCGATAGTATGTGAGAAGCCCTTTCTGACTAAAAAGCTCCAGTTTGGCATGCTTAATGAGTCTTTTTCATGAATAGAAATCATTCTGGTAAAAACTTGACTCATAGAGAATTTGATGATTAACGATGCATTCTCGAACAAGATGACAATTTTGCGCCACATGATGCTGATTGAAATAAAATGTTTTTCCAAAGCAATCAGACTTAGCTTAATTAGCTTGTTCAATTAATGCTGCAATATTTCTAATACGACGTCCCTAATGACATTTGTCCAAGTTGAGTTTCACAAGATTCCTCAGTGAAGCCATGCAGTTTTCAAGGGATTAGCGGGTGCTTCCCTAAAAATCAAAGGTTCATGGTCAGCCTTAAACCATGCCATCTCCAAAGGTTCATGGTCAACCTTAAACCATGCCATCTCCAAAGGTTCATGGTTAGCCTTAAACCATGCCATTTCCAAAGGTTCATGGTCAGCCTTAAACTGTGTCATTTACATGGTTGGTGGGTTTATCCTTAAACCACGGGATTGGTGGCTTTTCCTAAATCATTCGGTCAAAACTCGTTTGTACACGGTGAGACATTCCTCACAGTCGAAACCCGTTTTTACACGGTGAGACTATCATTTAGTCGAAACCCGTTTGTACACGGTGAGACTATTATCCAATCAAAACTCGTTTTTACACAGTGAGACTATTATCCAATTGAAACCCGTTTTTACACGGTGAGACTATTATCCAGTCGAAACCCGTTTGTACACGGTGAGACTATCATCCGGTCGAAACCCGTTTATACACGGTGAGACCTTCCTCCCAGTCGAAACCCGTTTTTACACGGTGAGACTATCATCCGGTCGAAACCCGTTTGTACACGGTGAGACCTTCCTCCTAGTTGAAACCCGTTTTTACACGGTGAGACTATCATCCGGTCAAAACCCGTTTGTACACGGTAAGACCTTCCTCCCAGTCGAAACCCGTTTTTACACGGTGAGATTATCATTTAGTCGAAACCCGTTTGTACACGGTGAAACTATTATCCAATCGAAACTCGTGTTTACACGGTGAGACTATTATCCAGTCGAAACCCGTTTGTACACGGTGAGACTATCATCCGGTCGAAACCCGTTTGTACACGGTGAGACCTTCCTCCCAGTCGAAACCCATTTTTACATGGTGAGACTATCATCCGGTCGAAACCCGTTTGTACACGGTGAGACCTTCCTCCCGCCGAAACCCGTTTTTACACGGTGAGACTATCATCCGATCGAAACTCGTTTGTACACGGTGAGACCTTCCTCCCAGTCGAAACCTGTTTTTACACGGTGAGACAATCATCCGATCGAAACCCGTTTGTACATGGTGAGACCTTCCTCCTAGTCGAAACCCGTTTTTACACGGTGAGACTATCATCCGGTCGAAACCCGTTTGTACACGGTGAGACCTTCCTCCTAGTCGAAACCCGTTTTTACATGGTGAGACTATCATCCGGTCAAAACCCGTTTGTACACGGTAAGACCTTCCTCCCAGTCGAAACCCATTTTTACACGGTGAGACTATCATCCGGTCCAAACTCGTTTGTACACGGTGAGACCTTCCTCCAAGTCGAAACCCGTTTTTACACGGTGAGACTATCATCCGGTCCAAACCCGTTTGTACACGGTGAGACCTTCCTCCTAGTCGAAACCCGTTTTTACAAGGTGAGACTATCATCCAATCGAAACTCGTTTGTACACGGTGAGACCTTCCTCCCAGTCGAAACCCGTTTGTACACGGTGATACCTTCCTCTCAGTCGAAACCCGTTTTTACACGGTGAGACTATCATTCAATCGAAACCCGTTTGTACACGGTGAGACTATTATCCAGTTGAAACCCGTTTTTACAAGGTGAGATTATTATCCAGTCGAAACCCGTTTGTACATGGTGAGACTACCATCCGGTCGAGACCCGTTTTTACACGGTGAGACCATCACATCAAGTCAAAACCCGTTTTTACACGGTAAGACCATCACATCCAGTCAAAACTTGTTTTTACACGGTGAGACCATTTTTTTCTTTTTCCAGTCTAAACCACACGGTTCATGGGTTTATCCTTAAACCACAAGGTTCGTGGGTCATCCTTAAACCCCGCTTTTAAAATGTTCATGAGTTTTTTTTCTAAACTGCAATTTTTCAAAGGTTGATGGTCAACCTTAAACCATGTCATCTACAAAGGTTCATTGGTTTCCCTCAAATCATGCATTTTCAACCCGGTCGAGACCCGTTCGTACACGGTGAGACCTACCTCCTAGTCGAAATCCGTTCGTACACGGTGAGACTATTATTCCCAGTCGAAACTCGTTTTTACACGATGAGACCTCAATCCTTCAATCCATTTCCTATGACACGGTGAGCTTTGTAGCCCGGAGAGCTTTTGTAGCCCGAAGTCCTTCTTCCTATGACACGGTGAGCTTTGTAGCCCGAAGAGCTTTTGTAGCCCGGTGAGCTTTGTAGCCTGGAGTCCTTCTTCTTATGACGCGGTGAGCTTTGTAGCCCGGAGAGCTTTTGTAGCCCGGAGAGCTTTATAGCCCGGAGTCCTTCTTCTTATGACACGGTGAGCTTTGTAGCCCGGTGAGCTTTGTAGCCTAGAGTCTTTCTTCCTCTTATTGACAAGACGCACTTCCATAGTTATGAGTTCTTTCCATCAATTTAATACATGCCTATGCACCTGGGTCTATCATCAAAATAATTTAGGTGTCTTTTGTCTTTGAAAGGAACCTCTTCGAGCTCCCATTCAAAGAGGGGCAGCTGTTGACACCTAAATTTTTCCATTTTCATTTAGGATTTAATTGTGTACAAAATTAGGAATTAGTCATTTAAAAAAAACAACAACAAAAAACAACAACAAAACAAACAAAAAATAGGAAAAAAAAACAAGAGTAAAGAGAAAAAAAAAAAAAAAACGCCGAGGGGGTCGGGTCAAGCCAAATCTGGCTTTGGCCCGCCCGTCGCCCACCTCTCTTTCCCTAAGTGGCCCACGCCATCTCCCTTTGGTCCAGCCCACATCCCCACTTGTCTTCTTCCTAGTGTCTTCGCGTGCGGAGCCTGCACCAAAAGAAAAAGGAAAGGCAGCAATGTCAGAAAAAAAAGGGAAAAAGAAGAAAGCGACAACAGAGAGGGACAGGAGGAGGGAGAGTGAGTTCAAAACAGAGAGGGAGGGAGCAGTGAAAAATGGAGCCTCGGCGGCTCCGCCCGCGGCCGCGGAAGCCTTCGCTGCATTGGCGGCTGCAGCGGCGGAGCCGCTGTCCGCGAGCACGCGCCACCACCGCCGTGCCCCGACCCGCTGCAGCCAGCGCGTCCGTGACCCCTGCTGCAGCTGCGCGACGACCCGACGCTCGGGCCACCTCCACCAGGCGCCCGACGCCCTCTCCGCCCGAGCGCCGCCCGTCGACCTCGCGCCACCTCCGTCCGGTGCTCGCCGCTCCGCTACCCGCCGCCGCAAAGCACCTGCGAGCGACTCCCCGCAAAGTAGCTCACCTCCGCGTCCCCCTGCCGCCCACTTGTCGTCGCGCTAGCGCCCGACGCTAGCGGAGATCGAACCGGTCGCCGCGCCGCTGCCGCCCGCAACCGTCTCAAGCTCCGCCCCGCGCCGCTGTTTCCGCGCCCTCCGCCGGTCTCGGCCGCTCTGCAGCTAGCACCGATCCGCCCCGTCGCGTTGGAGATCCACCAAAGGCCCAGATTTGATCACGCTCGATCGAGATCGGGAGTCTTTCCTCCGCCGCATCATCCGCCGCCGCGCCACCACCGCCGCGCCCCAACTCGCCCGTAGCCCGAGCTTCCGCAACCCTCGCAAGAGCCTCCTCCTCCCGCCCTCCGGCCACCCCTACGACGCCGTCCGAGCCGCTCCTCTCGCCCGAAGCCGCGACGCCGCCGCTACCCACGCCGCGACGCCACTCCTTCGATCCCGTCGCGGCACCGCCATCGCGCCGTTGCCGCCCATGCCGCCGCCACCCACTTATGCCGCCGTTGTTGCCGCCATCGCTGCCCGTGTCGGTGCCACCAAGAAGCCTTGGA
The DNA here is from genome assembly GCF_016545825.1 of Eucalyptus grandis. NCBI lineage: Eukaryota > Viridiplantae > Streptophyta > Magnoliopsida > Myrtales > Myrtaceae > Eucalyptus > Eucalyptus grandis. Next base: position 43,793,766 of record NC_052620.1, on the reverse strand, counting down.
GAAGGAGGCTCAAATCGGGTTAGAACCGGGTCAAGCGACCCTCCAAACCCGGGTAGGGTTTGGTCTTGAAGTGGGTCGAGCTTGGGTTTGTCTTGGGTCGGGCTTCGATTCGGGTAAATTGGGGTGGGCTCTCGCAGCTTAGGAAATAGGTGGGTCTTTTAATTTTCTTTGGGCCTTGACTAAAGCATTAAAAAAAAAAAAAAATTTTGGGCCCGCCGGGCCCGTTGCCACCGACTAGGCCGAAATGCCCGGTCCTGGTCGTGGCGGACCCAACCCGCATCGAACGGCCGAACCCGGTCAGTCGACCGAACCCGACTCGATCCGGCCCCGAATTTTATTTTTAGTTTATTTTATTATTTAAAAAGAAATTTAAAAATTAAATATTGAAAATAGTTTTTAAAAATTTAAAAAAATTTAAAAAAATTTGAAAATTATTTTAAAAAAAAATTAAAAATTTCAAAAATCCAAAAATGATGGGATTTGATTAAGATTTGCCATGTATTGCCATTTTAGCATAATTAGACTTTTATGTGCTCGTATATTAATTATGTTGCACGTTTAATTTGCATATCTAATTATGTTTGATGGCATGTGCTTAATTTTATGGCAATTAGGATCTTGGTAGTTATGATTATTACTTTAATGATTGTGTGCCTGCATGATCACCTCACATATTAGTGGATAAGCATAAAATCAATTCAAGCTGCCTGCTAAAAATTATTTTGATAAAATGAACAAGATTAGGTACCGAAATGGCATTAATTAGTCAATTAGTGTAATCAAGTCCCCGACCCTAGATTCTCTGGTTGCGTAGGAAGTGAGACACGCTCCCATGCCTCACTTGGTTCCTAGCCGACCCCAATAGGCTAGTGGCGACTCCTTTGATGCAAAATTCCTTAAGAATATCCCAATGTCACGCGAGGTATGGGCTTGGGAGAGCCCGCGACCAATCATGGGCCTTAGGCCCGTCTTTTAGGCAATACCCCTAAACCTGTTCCCTCCCCCGAGGGTAGGTCGCGACAACCACCAAACTACCTTTATTGAGTTTCCATTTCCCATCACTAAAGAAATTGTTGTAGCCTTTGTCATCAAGCTTGCTGGCAGATATAAGATTGAGGTGTATGTCCGGAACATGTCTCACATCTTTGAGTAGTAACCTACATCCAACATTAGTCTCCAAATAAATATTACCCATATCAATAATTTTGGACGTACCTTCGTTTCCCATCTTTACGAGTCCTTAATCGCCAGTGGTGTAAGATGTGAAAAGATCTTGACAAGCCGTGACATGGTAGGATGCACCAATATCAACTACCCATGTCGAATCTTGGGATGCAAGATTAATGGATTCATCACTTTGAATAATGATCACCTCGTCTGCAATATTTACAGTGTCATTCGTTTGGTTCTCGTCAGCTTTGTTGATGTTATGCTCTTTGATTTTTCTGCCTTTAACTTTCCACGTTCTCGGATGAAGTGTCTCAATTTACCACAATGATGGCACTTCTTGTCTCGTCTGAAGTTGGATTGAGACCTTCCTTGTTGTTGATTCCGGAAGTTTCGGCTTTTACTTCTCCCTCTCCGTTCTTGATTTTCTTGTCAGTTAATGACAAGAGCCTCGGACTCAAGGTTGACTCCACTCTCTTTTCGCCGGGATTCTTCATTCAACATTCTATATTTTACCACATCCATGGTAAGCTTGCCGTTAGGAGCTAAGTTGCTGACCGACACAACAAGTGTGTCCGAGCTATTCGGCAAAGAGCTAAGTAGCAGTAATGCCTACAATTTATCATCTAATGTCATCTTCATAGAGTTGAGTTGGTCTACTATACCTTGGAACTCGCTCATGTGTTCTGAGACACTGCTCCCGTCTTTGTATTTCATATTCACGAGCCGCCACATATGATTTGCTTTATTTTGAGCTGTTGTTCTTGCGTACATTTTCTCTAATTTTTGCCAAAGAACACCAGCATCATGTTCACTAGCAAAATTTTGAAAAATGCTCTTATCGATACATTGTCGGATTTGAGTGGCACACTTTCGATTGAGCACCATCCATTCATTTTCGAACATGGTCGTTGGTTTGCCACCAGAACACGATGCCAATTTGGCTTCTACTACAGGATCGAACTCCTTGGACGTTGGTACTGGTACCTCCATCAGTTTCACAATTGGCCTCCAAAGATCTTTAATGTATAGTAAATCCTCCATCTTTGGTTTCCAGATTGCATAATTGAATGTAGTCAATTTTATCATGTTGCCATAATTTTCCTCCATTTAATTTTGCACAAAAAAATAATATATAGAGCAACCTCGCTCTAATACCACTTGTTGGGAAAAAGAATAATATTTGTGGGGAAGGCCCAAATGGTTTTTCCCACTATTATTTCTATGAAAATTAAATAGGATAAAATATTGAATGAAAGTAGTAAAGATGAATAGTAGATAACACTAGAATTTTAATGTGGAAAACCCTCTAAGGTGAAGGGAAAAACCACGGGACCATAGTTCACTTCAAACTTCCACTATGATAAATAATGTGATACAACTTCACCCTAAGGTGGATCTCTCAGTGTCTTCAATTTGTGGATCTAAAACTCTCACAAACTAGATAACCCACTCAAAGATAACTCTCTATTGGAAGAAGAAAACCCTTTCTTTCGCTATGTTGCTTTGATATTCTTGCTTTTGTATATACTTCTCCGTTGAGGATGACTCTTATTTATAGGAGCAAATGCAATCCTAATTGGAATTGTACGATATGAAAATCACATAGATTTGTCTCCTAATCTCTCATGATTTTATAGATCTGAGAAGATTAATTTGATTTGTTTCTCAATCTCCCTTGATTTTTTGGATGTGGAAGATCATGTTGATTTATCTCCCGATCTCTCTTGATTTTTTTCTTTTCTTTTTACTTTTACACACTCACTACTATACATATTCTACTATAGATATACATAATTATGCTGGCTTCTCCAATTGGGAGTGACCTACTCAACACTAATGAAGGTCGGGAGATCCCTCAATCGGATGCCCTGCATCGCGGATATTTAATCGACCACCATGTCGAGAAATCCATTACCCAAGCAGCTTTCGTCTACAATTTAATATCGTAGAGGTATAGTGAATGAATTAGACAGCATGTAGATTCAATCCGCATAAAGAAAGAGAAATCTTATCACCTACTTTTCAATGGGAATAAGCCTCTATCCATCAGCTCTTCAAAGTGGAGGTCCCCCAACATGCCGCAACCGCTAGGAGTGAAGAACCTCACTTCCGGAACGCCAAATTCTCGGGCAACTTTCAAGGTGAAGCTCATCACGCCATCGAAAACTATGCACGTGAGCGGAGGGGCATCGAAATTCATGAGCTTCAGGACGAGCTCGCGGAACGAATGTAAGCCATCCACCGGCAATGTCAAGCATAGAGAAGGGAGGTCGAGTATGCCTCTCGGGTTCGAGGGTGGCAATCCATCGGAGATGACCTCGAACCTGAAATCGTCCAAGCCCCGAAGAGCACCCTCTCCCACGGACTTCTTTAACCTCTGGTGATTGAACTTGGTACGAACGAAAGTGACGTGGAAGCCTTTGTGATGAAGAAGCTTGGCCAGTTTTAGCATGGGGTTTATGTGGCCCTCTGCCGGAAGGGGTATGCACAGAGCGTGGGGCTTTGTGACGGATGGCTTCATGATTGATGATTTCTCTTTCAATACGCAAGTTGGAATGAGCACTCGGCACCGACTTAGGAAGTGGAGCACTGGCTAAAGGAGCTGTACTCTATGTTTATTGGTTATTTTTATATAGCTAATGTTAGGTAGATTAAGACTTCAAGATTCACAATAACCAGTATATTAATGAGGGGACAAATTAGTCCGAATTTTTTAACAATCAATATGTTTAACTTTTGATAATGATTTGTTACATCACTTAATAAGTGAAGGAGAAAGAAATCCGACGTGCGAATATGCCGGCCATAAAGTCAAGCCCGATCTCGAGTCGAGACATCCGTGGTCCGATTCCCCATCGTCTGATTTTTCTGCTATTATATTATACATGCACGTGAATGAGGTTGGGTCGTAATAACATTTTAAAAGAATTTGCACTAATAATTTGGTAGGCTGAGACGATTTTTACAATTTAAAAAAAAATTCTTGAATTTTTCATTTTTTGGTTATTTTATTTTATTATATTTTTCATTGTGGCTAGCTAGGCTCACGGATCTCGCCCAGGCGCTCCTCAAATCTAAGTGAGTGATGTCTTGCTCCATGGTTTGTGAGGGTGTTGGCCACCCTCATCGGTCACGATGGAGAAAAAGAAGAAGAGGAAAAGGAAAAATTAAAAATTTGATAATAAAAGTTCAGAAAAATTTAGAATTAAAAAATTTATTCATATCAATGCTTGTTGTCGCTAGTTATGTCACACAAAATCAAATTGGTATTTGTATAATAAATTTAATATTTTTTTAATAATTACCATGATATTAGCACCATTAGAAACTTGGCCAATTTGCCTATGTGTATCAAACAGGATTAACCCAAGTTTGGGGAGAAGAACACTAGGAGTGTGAAAATTTTCGTACGGTGTTCACTTGAGTGCAAAAACTTTTTTTTTTTCACTTACATTAGAGTAAAATTGTTCACTTAAGCACCACTTCCGACCAAAGGTCCTACATGAAATTTTTTGAACTTTTGTTTTTGGTTTTATTTTTTTTTTCTTTAGGGCTTGTTATGTCACCAGTAACCCTCACCGGCCGTAAAACCCTCGCCCGAGGGCCGCCTCACCCTTAGCTGCGAAAACACTAGGCAGGGCCATCGGGGCCTCACCAGCCGCTGGGGAGGCCATGACGCCCTCACCAATGGCCTTTATGATGAGGGTGAGGCATCCCTTGCCCAAATATGGTTGCGAAGGCCATTGTTGAGGGCTGGCAAGGACCTCGCCAGCCCTAGGTGAGGCGCCATCGCCTACAGTCGCCTAAAGCTAGCAAGGGCGCAATAGCCTCACTTAGGGCCTTTGTGGCTAAGGGCAAGGTGAGCAAGGATTGCCAATGACCCTAGTAGGCCCTAAAGAAAAAAAAAGAAGCTATTATTATTATTTAAAAAAAATCATCCACGTCATGCCAGCGAAGCCACATCAAACGACTGGCGTTAGCATATTAGATGACTAGCGTCTACATCGGATTTTCCGGCCAGGCAAATTGGAATTAGCACTTAAATGAGCGATTTTTCAAATTTGTGGTACTCAAGTGAACAAAAAAGTTTTGACACTCAAGTGAATGTCGTACAAAAGTTTTGGCACTCTTTATTTTTTTACTGCCCAAGCTTAGGCCATATAGCAAGTGCAGTTAGGCCACTTCATTGCGCTTCTCTTTCAACCTAAGTTGCCAAACGTGTACTTAAGTTTTGAAATTCACCGCTTAATCTTCCTTCATTACGACATTTATTTCACTCGATTATAAGATGGAGCGTTCGAGACAACAATGTTCGGGATTTTATTTCGTGCACACTCCTTATGAACTTAGGTTACATGGACTATATATTGTTATATGTATTTTCAAAAAGGATATTCTTTTGTATTCAAATTCTGCTGTGGAATGTATTGCGTTAGGTTCCTCGCAAATCAAATTTTAAGATACTATATTCATTGTAGAAGGGCTCGCGTGTACTTCTGTTCTCTTGTAATACTTACACGTACCCAACAATTTGTAATTTAATCTTTGTACATATAGTTGAATGAACTGTACGCGAGCCAACATTTGGTGCGTTGATGAAGGCCGAGGCCAAATTTCCAAGTGCTTACAGTCCGTTTATTCAACATATCACATGATACGTTCTTTTATTATTCACCCGTATTCTGACCAACCCCACATATAAAGAGTAATGTAAAAGCACACTAAGCCAGTCTCGTAAAATTATAAAATTGAGCACTATAATAAAATATTAAAAAATAAACGAATTATGTTCAGCAGTAAATCAGAATCTGCAACATCACTTAAAATACCAATTTCATCTATCAATCTGAGTGTACAAGTAGCACCAGTCGCTTATAAAAGAGTCAGAGGCTCTTCTTCCTTACAACAACACGGAGAGAGAGAGAGAGATGGGTTCTCAAGCGAGAGGAAGCCTCATGCAATATGCATCCCATACCCAGCACAGGGCCACGTAAACCCCATGCTCAAGCTGGCCAAGCTCCTTTACCACAAGGGCTTCCACATCACCTTCGTCAACACCGAATACAACCACAAGCGCTTGCTGCGGTCGCAGGGGCCCCCCTCGACGGACTGCCCCACTTCCGCTTCGACATGATCCCCGACGGCCTCCCGCCCTCGGACGCCGACTCCACCCAGGACATCCCCTCGCTCTGTGCTTCTCTATCTGAACACGGGCAATCGGCGATTAGGAGTCTTCTCCTGAAGCTCCAAGAGCAATCCCAAGACGGTGTGGTGCCCCCGGTCACGTGTATCGTGTCCGACGGCGCGATGACGTTCACTTTGGATGCTGCCGAGGAGTTGAAGATTCCTGAAGTTGTGTTTGGACGCCCAGTGCTTGCGGGGTGCTTGCTTACGCTAAGTATCGTCGTCTTGTCGAGGATGGTTTTACGCCCCTGAAAGGTCCGCACTTCATATTATATTTGTCAAAGGAGGATTTAGGCTTTTTCAACTTTTTTCACCAAAAATATTTGCAGTTACATTTTTTGGAATTTGCACGTTTCTCAGTTCCATATGTACTTCTCTTCCTCTGCTTTTCATTTCTCCCCGTCCTTTATTTACATTTCGAAAGAAGACTAGTTTTATTTCGCACATGGCATGAACATAAAAGACAATAAGAGAAATGCAAAGACAACTAATTTTTTTAGTAAGATTTTTACTATACATGATCCGGCAAGAACACTTTGGGTGTTATATAAGTCGATCACTTTGAGTTAGGTGCTACTTATTTGAATATCCGATGTGATACCGCATATACTAAAAAATAAATTTTAATAAGAAAGTATAGTATAATTAACATAGTGCTAGGGTAAAAGTTACATACGAATACTAGTTTACAACTAGCACCATTTTTGTGTCCGAACAACGGAAAGATATAGCTCATATAATTCCCAACAACTAAAAGATATATGAACACTTACAATTTTGTATACAAATCTTATTTACAGTTTGAACCCCTAGCATGATTTTTTTTTATATCGAGTATATTGCTAGGGAAAATAAAAGGTGGTTCTGTTATAAACTGTAGATAGATATTTTGAATAATTCTCAATGGTTCTATCTACCCTTTATGTTTGTGGTTAGATCTGTCAAAATGGGTTTTAGATCCATATATTTAAATCATAAATAAGTCATATATGGGTCATTCACATTTTAAAGAGACTAGTTAAATGGATCTTAAATGGGTTGGATTTAAAACTCATTTCCAACCCAACTTCCCTCTTTAGCTTTATAAAAATGTTTTTTTTTTAAAATTGAAATTAAAATTATTTCTATATTTCATTTCCCTTTTTTTTTTCTTTTTCTTTCTTCTTCCTCCTTCTTTAGCGGTGGTTGGCACGATGACGGCCGGTGATCGGCCGGCAAGGCTCAAGCTCGCCAGCCCAAGCGAGCTTGAGGTCGCTAACAATCGACAAGGTTAGAGCCTCATCGATATGGCGATTCACTCATTGATGAGGCCGGAGGTCACCTGGATCTGGCGAGCAGCGAGCTCGTTGGTCTTGGCGGCTCGAGCTCACTTGCATCCGGCGAGCTGTAACCTCATCGACCTTGGTTGAGCTTTGGCTCACGAGATCTAGTAAGCCATGAGCTCGCCGGCCATGATGAAGCTCGGGTTCGCCCGAATTAGTGAGCTATGAGCTTGTTGGCCACAACAAAGCTTGGGCAAATCACCGCCAATGGAGGAACAAGGGAAGAAGAAGCAAGAAAAGAGAAAATAAGAAAATAAAATAAAATACATAATAATAATAATAATAATAATAATAATAATAATAATAATAATAATAATAATAATAATAATTCAAAATTTTAAAATAATTAAAAGTTCGATTAATATTTTTGATAGATAGATATCCATATACATATCGGAAAAGTACTTTTAGAGGAAACTCGATGTTGTCTAAATCGAAATTCAATCAATATCAAAATAGAAATTCTAAACATTATAAGGTAATTTTTAATTTGGTAAATCACAATTAAGAAGTTACTCATTCTTGCATCCTAGAAGATTTGTTATAAATAAATATTATTTTCATGTCAATCATTAACTAATCAAACTTTTTCTTATCAAGAATTTTTCAAAAGTATTTCAATTAAAGGTTTTTCACTTTTTATGTTATTTACTAATTTTTATTGTTTAATTTACTCTTTTTAATTTGATGAGAAGTTTTTATTCAAGTAACACATATATATATATATATGTATGTATGTATTTGTGTGCGTGTTTTTTTTTTTTTTGGTGATCCGGGAACCGCTGTACAGTCGACGGCATAAACTCGGGGCAACCCGAGAGAACCCACCTCCCCCAAACCGTGGGTGAGTCTCACAAGCGACCGCGGAGATTTGAACTCGCTCCCTTCCGGTAGAGGGATTGAGCGCAAATCACGCAACCACCAATGGGATGGGTGTGTGTGTGTTTGAAGAGCTTAAAGTGTATTAAATGGGTGGGAATGGATTTTGTTAGATTGAGTTAAATATAAATGTGTCTTGATAATATGAGTCAGGTATGGATTGTCAAATTTACATTACATAAAAATATATCAAAACGGGTTACATGAATCAATATGAATTGGACCATTTTTGATATGACCCAAATCCAACTTAACCCACCCATTTAACGGCCCTATTTGTGGTACAACCCTTTGATTTATGATGGTGACAGACCCAACCTACTTGTCGAATGGATATCTGGAGACCACAGTAAGCTGGACTTCAGGCATGAAAAGCATTCGCTTGACAGACTTCCCCACCTTCATCCGAACCCTAGACCACCAAGACATCATGCTCAATTTCGCCATCCAAGAAGTCGAGAGATCTTCAAAGGCTTCCGCAATCATCCTCAACACCTTCAATAGCCTCGAGCACGACGTCCTGGAGTCTCCCTCCTGTGTCTTTCCCCGCATCTACACCATCGGGCCGCTCCAGCTCCTTTATGACCAGATCCAAGACGAAGCCCCGAGAATGGTAGGGGGAACTTAAGGACGAGAGGATCTCGAGTGCTTGCCATGGCTTGACTCGAGGAGCCCGCTCGGTGGTGTACGTGAACCCGGCAGCGTCATGGTCATGACGGCTGGCCAGCTAACCGTGTTTGCGTGGGGATGGCTAATAGCCGAAGCCATTCTGTGGATTATAAGGCCAGACCTTGTGGCGGGTGAGTCGGCTTGTGTTGCTGCCCGAGTTCATGGAAGAAATTAAGGGCCGAGGGATGCTGGTGAGCTAGGGCCAGCAGGAGGAGGTCCTGAAGCACCAAACGATCGGGGGTTTCCCGACGCATAGCGGATGGAACTCGACACTGGAGAGCCTTTGCAGCGATGTGCCGATGATATGTTGGCCGTTCTTTGTGGAGCAGCAGACTAACTGCCGGTATAGCTACATGGAATGGGGGATTGGGATGGAGATCGACAATGACCGGAAGAGGGATGAAGTGGAAGGATTGGCGAGGGAGTTGATGGAGGGAGAGAATGGGAAGGAGATGAGGAAGAAGGCCATGGAGTGGAAGGCGAAGGCCGAGGCAGCAATTATGCCCGGTGGGACTTCGTACAATAACGTGATGGGAGAACGGTAATAATTCGAACAATATCGAATCAACGCAGCAGAATAAAATCATCTCTCATCTTGTGTAAACCTAATAGGAATCGATATAGTAGAGTAAAATAAATACCAAGCACGAGAACACAAGACGATTTTTTACATGGAAAACCTCCTCGATGTGAGGAGATAAAAAAAACCACGAGATCGGAGTCCACCTGAAAATCTTCACTATCAATAAAAGTGTTCTTCTCTAGCAAATACTAGAGGTACATAGCAGCAAACACCTCAAGAACATAATTCTTGGCAATACACATGAACTTCACAAGAGATCAAGGATAAATCTGACCAAAAACGAAGGTTTTGATCAATCCACGAAAAACCCGATGTAGGGAGCTTCAAACGAAAATCAAACCGTTTAGATTCGATAAAATTGCGCCACAAACATGCTGACAAAATTTCAGCTCAATCGGACCACGAATCGACCTCCGACGCCAGTTTGATGTAAATTAGATATTGCCTCAAACCCCAGATTTTTTGCTTTCTCTTTTTCTCTTGTTACTGTTTCCTTTTTTTTTTTTGTGGCTACCTCTTTATATAGATAATGAGAAATCGTATTTCCTCATATAACTTATTATATGGACTCAAGCCCTTTTTGGCATTGCAACTCATTGGACTTCCTCCACATAGAAGTGAACCCAGCTAACAAATCTCCCCCTCACAACAATGTGGAGGGATTCACCATCCCTGCTATCAAACGGCAATGTTCAAGCTTCTCTCTTGGTAGAGTCTTCATCATCATATCGGAGCCATTATAATTCGTATAAATTTTCTCAAGTTCCAACAACTTTTCATCTAGAACATCCCTTATTCAATGATATCTAACATCAATATGTTTCAATCTAGAATGAAAAGATGAATTCTTACCAAGATGAATTGCGCTTTGATTATCACAAAATAACATATACCTCTTTTGCTTGAACCCAAGTTCTTCTAAGAACTTCTTCATCCATAGCATCTCTTTACTAGCTTCGATCCTTTGCAATAAATTCAGCTTTGGTTGTAGAAAGTGCAACACACTTTTGCAATCTTGACTTCCATGACATAGCTCCACCCGCAAAAGAAATCAAATAACCGAGTAGATTTAAGAGTATCAATATCTCCTGCCAAGTCAGAATCTATGTATCCAACTAACTCAAGTTTCCCGGTCCCGAAACTGAGTTTCAAATTTGAAGTTCCCGAAGATACTTCATAATCCACTTCACTTTGCATTCCAAAGTGCTCTGCTGGATTTGACAAATAGCGACTAACAACGCCAATTGCATGCTCCAAGTCTGGGCGTGTACATACTATCGCATACATTAAGCTTCCTCCAGCTGAAGCATATGGAACACTTTCCATATCTTTCTTTTCTTTATCAGTAGTAGGACTTTGCATCATATTTAACTTAAAGTGGGCAGCAAGAGGAGTACTAACCACTTTAGCCTTGTCCATGTAAAATTTCTGAAGGATCTTCTCGATATATTTCTCTTATGACAAAAACAACTTCTTAGCATCTCTGTCTCGGGTAATTCTAATGCCAAGAATCTGCTTCGTCGAGCCCAAGTCTTTCATGGCAAAAGACTTGCTCAACTATTTCTTCAATAACTCAATTCTTGAAGCATTCATGCCAACAATCAGCATATCATCAACATAAAGCAAGAGAATAATAAAGTCATCATCAGAAAATTTTTGGACAAACACACAGTTATCTGAAGAAGTCTTCTTATAGCCTTGTTCTATCATAACTGACGCAAATTTCTTATACCACTGCATCGATGCTTGTTTTAGGCCATAGAGACTTTTCTTCAATTTGCACACATAATCCTTTTTCCCTTTCACTTTGAAACCCTCAGGTTGTTCTATGTATATCTCTTCCTCCAAGTCACCATGTAGGAAGGCCGTTTTAACATCCATTTGCTCAATTTCCAAATCTAGGCTAGCTGTTAAGCCTAGTACCACACAAATAGAAGACATTTTCACTACCGGAGAAAATATATCATCAAAATCAATACCCTTTCTCTAACCGAATCCCTTAACAACCATTCTAGTTTTGTACCGTGGTTGTAAAGTATGTTCATCTTGCTTCAACCTATATACCCACTTGTTCTTCAAAGCTCTTTTACTTTTAGGTAACCTCGCCAACTCAAAAGTATGATTATCATAAAGTGACCGCATCTCATCTTGCATAGCATCAAACCAATTGCTTTTGTACTCATCTTCTATTGCTTCTGCATAGCACTCTGGTTCACCTGCATCAGTCAATAATACATACTCGTCTTCAGAATACCTAGTGGAAGGTCGTCGGTCTCTAATAGATCTCCGGACTAGAACATCCTATGGAACATCTAACTGAGCCTTTGGTTCTGGAATATTATTATATGTTTCAACATGTTCAGGAACATGTGCGTTATTTGGAACATTGAGTTCCTACTGCTCTTCATCAATCTGTGTAGGAATATTTGTAAGAGGAACTGGATCTAAATCAACCAGTTATCACTAACTGTGGTGCTGAAATCATCTTCATTTTCTCAATATCCTCTATTGTTTCATCTTCCATAAACACAACGTCTCTACTTCTTACAATTTTCTTTTCAAGCGGATCATAAAATTTGTAGCCAAGCATATCCTATCCATAACTAATAAATATGCACTATCGTGTTTTCACATCAAGTTTAGACCTCTCATCTTTGGAAATATGCACAAATGCTTTGCACCCAAAGACACGCAAATAATCATAAGAAACTTCTTTGCCTGTCCAAACTCTATTAGGAACATCAAACTCTAAAGGAACACATGGAGTAAGATTTAATACATGCACAACTGTATTTAAAGCCTCACCCCAAAAAGATCCAGGTAGCTTTGACTATGAAAGTAAGCATCTTACCCTTTCAACCAATGTTCTGTTCATTCTCTCAGCTAAGCCATTTAACTGAGGCGTCTTGGGAGGTGTCTTTTGATGTCAAATACCTTGTTATCTGCAATATCATCAAAAGGTCCAATATACTCTCCCCTATTATCAGTTCTGATGCATTTTAATTTCTTTCCGGTCTATCTCTCAACTGAAGCCTGAAATTGCTTAAAAGCATCTAACACTTGATTTTTAGTTTTCAAGGTATAAATCCAAATTTTCCTTGAAAAATCATCTATGAAGGTAACAAAATAAAGAGAGCCACCAAGTGATTTTGTTTTCATAGGACCGCAAACATCATAATGCACTAAATCCAGTATACCTGACTTTCTTGAAGGAGGGGAGCTTTTAAATGCAACTCTATTATGTTTTCCTGCTAAACAGTGAGCACACTTCTTTAACGCTGAACTTTTCAATCTTGAAAGGAGCTTCTTCTTGGCCAATATTGACAAACCTTTCTCACTTATGTGACTGAGCCTCTTATGCCATAATTCAGCTGCATCTTCACTGTCTACTGTATTAATTTTGTCTGTGGACAACTTTGCCTGCATAATGTACAACGAAGAATATTTTTCACCTTTAGCCACAACAAGAGAACCTTTGGTGAGCTTCCATTGACCATTACTGAAGGTGCTGCAATACTCCTCATCATCCAACTTGCCTGTAGAAATCAAATTCAAGCGGATATCAGGTATATGTTTAACATTATTCAATACTAACCTTGTGCCATTGCCGGTTTCTAGGCACACATCACCAATGCCTACAGCTTGAGCTAGTCCATTGTTTCCCATCTTCACAAATCCGAAGTCACCTGACCTATATGATGTAAAGAAATCCCTACGAGACATAGCATGAACGGATGCACCACTATCAATTACCCAACTGATCTCATGAGATACAAAATTCATCACATCACCATAAAAAATAGTGAGAAAGTCTTCTTTAAGTGCAGCAAAATGATTGTCATCACTGTCATTATCACTTTTCTTCACTTTACCTTTCTCCTTTTATTTCTCCCTTTTTAACTGGCGACAAAACCTCTGAATATGTCCCTTCTGATGACAATAATGGTACTCAACATTAGCAAATTTATTATACTTACCTCTGATTTTGTCTCGACTTTTATCTCTATTTCTCGAACCTCGAGACTCACTTCTCCACCTTTTCTCAACAACCAAGGCATCAGAATGTGAAGAGGACAATCCTTGTGTCTTCCTTCTCATCTCTTCATTCAAAATACTACTCTTGGCCAAATCCATGGTAATCGTACCATCCGGGGCAGAATTAGACAAAGATGTTCGGAACGTCTCCCATGAGTCCGACAAAGTACCAAGCAACCATAGTGCTTGTATCTCATCATCAAACTCGATTCCCATCGCAGCCAACTGATTTATAATTCCTTGAAAAGAATTTAAATGATCAGTCAAACGAGTACCATTATAATATCTCAGAGCCATCATCTGTTTTATCAAAAACAACTTATTATTCCCAGTCTTTCGAGCATATAACTGTTCGAGCTTATCCCATAAACTGCATGCATGTGTTTCCTCAATAATATGGTTCAAAACATTATCATCTACCCACTGCATGATATAACCACAAACTTGACGATGAAATATAGACCATTCAACATCAGTTTTATTCTCTGGTTTCTCCTCAGCAAATACAGGCAAATAAAAATCTTTCACATATAAAAGATCTTCCATCTTCCCTTTTCAAATATGATAATTCGAACCATTTAATGTAACCATTCTACTCGTATTTGTTTCCATTGTTCAACACAAGGCAGAAAAATCAAACAATAACATGATGCTCTGATACCACTTTGATGGGAGAACGGTAATAATTCGAACAATAACGAATCAACACGGCGGAATAAAATAATCTCCCATCTTGTGTAAACCTAACAGGAATCGATATAATAGAGTAAAATAAATACCAAGCACGCGAACACAAGACAATTTTTTTACGTGGAAAACCTCATCGATGTGAGGAGATAAAAAAACCAAGGATCGGAGTCCACCTGAAAATCTTCACTATTAATAAAATGGTTCTTCTCTAGCAAATACTAGAGGTACATAGCAGCAAACACCTTAAGAACATAATTCTTGGCAATACACATGAACTTCCCAAGAGATCAATGATAAATCTGACCGAAAACGCAGGTTTTGATCAATCTACGAAAAACCTGATGTAGGGAGCTTCAAACGCAAATCAAACCGTTCAGATTCGATAAAATTGCACCACGGACATGCTGACAAAATTTCAGCTCAATCGGACCACGAATCGACCTCCAACGCTAGCTTGATGTAAATCGATATTCGCCCCAAACCCCAGATTTTCCGCTTTCTCTTTTCTCTTGTTATTGTTTCCTTTTTTTTTTTTGCTACCTTTTATATAGATCTTGAGAAACCCTATTTCCTCATATAACTTATTATATGGGCTCAAGCCCTTTTTGGGCTTGCAACTCATTGGGCTTCCTTCACATATAAGTGAACCTAGCTAACATAACGGGCACAAGCTCATCTCCGAATTACTCTCGTCCATTGATTGACCCCTATAGATGGTTGAAGGTTTTGGCCAGTTGGTCGATCAATTAGTAAATTGCTCCTTGGAGAATCTAAGTTAGATTTTGGAGAGGTCTAGCTAGCTTTGGTGTTGTATGCAATGCGTTAGTGTCTTGCTCACCAATCAATTTGATTGTCGAATGCAAGATCCAAGTTAGATGTTGAGTCTCGTAAATGCGGACGCTTCAAGACTAAGATCTCCCCTTCCTTCTCAATCACACTTGGTAGGGGGGAATGTTGATGCGTTTGTACTAGTCCTCCAAGCCAGGGTACAGTACCTCAGGGTCGTGAACCGTCAGGGAATCCGTTCATGTTGTTAACTAATACAAAGTGTTGTCAATTGTAATAGTTTAACCAAGCGGTTTTCATATTGTTGTAAATGGATGTGAGGTGGATTAGATCACATGCCATTATGTTGATTTATGATTGTTTAACGAGTGTTTTCAAGCAGGGGAATCATTAGACGCGGTTGAAATCATTATACAGCAGGATCCATTTACAGTCAGTTATGTTGATTCATGATTGTTTAGCGAGTATTTTCAAGCCAAAGGAATCATAGACGTGGTCGAAATAATTGTACAGCAGGATCTTATTTATAGCCAGTCATGTGTACCTTTCTTACGAGTGCCATTGCTAGGAGTATAATGTACTCGATTAAGAGATGGATTTGTTGAATTGTGGCAACTTTCGTAGTTGTGCATCTTTACACTGACTTGATTTAATGGGCACGTCCAGCTAGTTCTGTCCAAGTTGACTGGCCTTCCGAAGATATTATGAGCCCCCTTGTGTTGGTCTTGCTAGTTTGCAGAAACGTCTTATACAAATGAATCTCTATTGCGGGAAGTCAGGAAATTAAAGATGCTGAGAATGTCTAATTTGTATGTTTCGGACAAATGACATTTGTAAGCCCTATTTTGACCAAAATGAAGGTGTGATCCCCTTGCTGCACTACAAGACAATAATCTTATCCTCAGCTCTACAAGATATTCGACCAAAAAAAAAAAAAAAAGCTCTTCAAGATAATTGATGACCCCATAATGTCCGACGAAAGTTTCGGGAGAGATTCGAGAATTATAATGCACATGCACCGTCCTGGAGTATGGATGGGGAAAAGAGAACGAGACGAGGAGGTGAAATGAGGGAAGGTCGCTTTGTTAATTGGAGACCGCAGGTATTGGAAGCACGGAAAATTATCTAAAAAATCTCAATTTTATTATATAAATGTCAACTCAATCATAAATAGTTTAATTTGGTCAATTTAGTTTAAATTTTTTTATAATTACCAATCATTTTGCTTAGTTGTAGCCGAAAATTATTAATATGAATGTCAGCCGCCCTATGTACGTTGTGGCACTAGCATGAACAATTTTTATAATTTTTTATTTTATTATATTTTCATTGTGACTAGCTAGGACCGCGGCTCTCAACCAAATCCCGCAAAATCTAGGAGAGGGCCATCTCGCTCCATGGTCTGCAAGGGTGTCGGCCACCTCGCCGGTCATAGTGGGAAAAAAATAAAGAAAAAAAGGGAAAAAATTACTAGAAGGATTATATTGGTAATTGGTCAAAATGTTTATCAATAAAATGACTATATTA
Source organism: Eucalyptus grandis (assembly GCF_016545825.1). Classification (NCBI taxonomy): domain Eukaryota; kingdom Viridiplantae; phylum Streptophyta; class Magnoliopsida; order Myrtales; family Myrtaceae; genus Eucalyptus; species Eucalyptus grandis. The sequence goes on along the minus strand of NC_052620.1, from coordinate 43,776,921 downwards.
AAAGGTTCAAAATAAATTGACACTCGCAAAATGAATTTAAGAGTTTTTATAATTATCCTAGTATAGGCACCATCAGGTTCTTGGCCAATTTGCCTCCACGTATCAAACAGGATTAACTTAAGTTTGGGTCGTATAGCAAGTGCAATTAGGCCATTTTATTCCCCCTTCTCTTTCAACCCAAGTTGCCAAACTTGTACTTAGGTTTCGAAATTCGCCACTTAAGCTTCCTTAGTTAAAACATTTATTTTGCTCAGAGTATAAGATGGAGCATCCGAGACAACAACATGAACTTAGGGTCTATTCGTTTCAGGAAAATGGGCAATTTCCGTAAAATATTTTTCATAAGTCATTTTCCAGGAAAATGACAATATTTTTCGGTGTTCGGCTAAAACCTGAAAATGTTTCAGAAAATATTTTCCGGTGTTCGATAAGGAAAATATTTTCTAAGACTTCACCACTTAGGTATGTATCACTTACCGACCTATAAATCCATCAAATATGAACTTGCCTTTAAATCCAGGCAAACTTACTTCATACCTTTGTTCCCTCATTGTCGTCAATTGCTCATCTACTCTAAAAAATATTCGTATGGTTTTTAAAAATAAGCAAAAGAGAAAAGAAGCAGAGTATGTACAGCCCTCATGAGAATCTTTCAGTTGAGTAGCATGTTCTTCCCTTGCGTCTTTTGTGTTCTAATAAACAAAAGAAAAAAAGAAGCAAAGCATGTAAAGTTCTTTGCTTGAACAATGTACAACTGCATGGTAGAATAAATAAAGAAAATGATAATCAAGAGTGTAGAGTGCGAGGTTGAGATCGACGAGCTCGAGGTTCCCTTGGCAACGGCCGACGACTAGTCAAGAAAGAAGAAGATGGGAAACAAAGAAAAGAAAAATAAAAATAAAAATAAAAAATAAAAGAAATAGAAAAGAAAAATGAAATTAAAAATAATTGGAATTAAAAAAGAAAAAGAAAATTAAAAAAATAATTCGAACAAAAAAAAAAGGGGGAAGAAGAAGTGAGGATTTGTAGAGATGTGAGATAAGAGAGATCAAGTAAGGAAAATATTTTCCACTTTTCAAAAGTGGAAAACATTTTTCTTAATTTAGAAAAAAAATTTCCTTTCATGAAAAACATTTTTTTCCAATGAATTCATTATCCGTGAAATGAACACCAGAAAATCCTAAATCCATTTTCCCAAAAATTATTTTCCGTGAAACAAACAAAGTCTTAGATTACACATACTATATATTGTGTTATCAATTACGTATTTTCCAGAAAGGATATTCTTTTGCTTTCAAATTCTGTTGTGGTATGTGTTAGATTAGGTTTCCTCACAAGATTAGGTTTCCTCACAAATCGAATTTTAGATAATATATTCATTGCGGAAGAGCTAGCATGTACTTGTCTTCTCTTGTAATACCTACACGTACCCAACTATTTGTAATTAAGTCTTTGTAGATATAGTTGAATGAACTGTGTTCAAGCCAACATTAGGTGTGCTACTAAAGGCCGAGGCCAAATTTTCAAGTGATACTACTCCGAAGAACACGTGCTTTCGTCATTTCTTGCGATATGTTGTTTTTTTATTATTCACCTGTCTTTTGACCAACCCCACATATAAACAGTGACATAAAAGCACACATAAACTGAGAAAATTACTAAAATAATTCTAAATATCTTGGCTAATTTAATCTTAAATCTATTCGGTCTATCCAATGCTGCCAAAGTCAAAGGAAGAAGGAGGGAAGAGGAGAAAACAAAAGAATAAAAGCGAAAAAAGATTAAATAATTAATAGATAATTCAAAAATATATATTAAAAAAATTATAGGGCATTGCCCACATCGGACCAGCTAAATTTGGTCGATGCATTGAATTGACATAATTACAAAATGTTTATGACTTAATTAACCAAAAAATAAGTTTATGATTAAATTGGCATAATTGTACTAGTCTAGGACTTTTTGGTAATTTTTCCCATTGAGCTAGTCTCATAAAATTATAAATTAAGTACTATAATTAAATATTAAAAAGGACGTGTTTAATTCAGCAGTATATCAGAACCCACAACATCACGTAGATCGTAAAATACCAATTTCATCGATGAATCTGTCTGTACAAGTAGCATTATTCGCTTATAAAAAGAGTCGGAGGCTCTTCTTCCACGAAAACAACAGAGAGAGAGAGAGAGAGAGAGAGAGATGGTTTATCCTCAAGCAGGAGAGAAGCCTCATGCAGTATGCATCCCATACCCAGCACAGGGCCACATAAACCCCATGCTCAAACTGGCCAAGTTCCTTCACCACAAGGGCTTCCACATCACCTTCGTCAACACCGAACACATCCACAAGCGCTTGCTCCGGTCGCAGGGGCCCCACTCCCTCGACGGACTGCCCCACTTCCGCTTCGACATGATCCCCGACGGCCTCCCGCCCTCGGACCTCGACTCCACCCAGGACATCCCCTCGCTCTGTGCTTCTCTATCTGAACACGGGCTATCGGCGTTTAGAGTCTTCTCCTGAAGCTCCAAGAGCAATCCCAAGACGGTGTGATGCCCCCCGTCACGTGTATCGTGTCCGACGGCGCGATGGCGTTCACTGTGGATGCTGCCGAGGAGTTGAAGATTCCTGAAGTTGTGTTTTGGACGCCCAGTGCTTGCGGGATGCTTGGCTACACTAAGTATCGTCGTCTTGTCGAGGATGGTTTTACGCCCCTAAAAGGTCCGCACTCCATGTTATATTTGTCAAAGGAGGATTTAGGTTTTTCTTTTAACTTTTTCACCAAAAATATTTGCAGTTACATATTTTGGAATTTAGACGTTTCTCAGTTCCCTACGTTTGTTTCTTCCGTCCTTCGTTTACATTTCGAAAGAAGACCAATTTTATTTCGTACATGGCATGAGCATAAAAGAGAATAAGATAAATGCAAATCTTTTAGTAAGATGTTTACTATAAATGATCCGGCAAGACCACGTTAGGTGGTATATAGGTCGATCACTTTTGTTTAGGTCATCGGATGCGATACTGCATATACTAATGAACAAATCTAATAATAAACTATAGTATATTTAACGTAGTGCTATGGTACAAGTTACATACGAATACTAGTTTACAGCATCACTATTTTTGTGTCCAAACAACGAAAAAGCATAGCTCATATAATTCCGAACACCTTAGATTTTATATATAAATCTTACTTACTGTTTGGACCCCTGGCACGATTGCTAGGGAAACTGAAAGGTGATTCTGGGATCAACTGTAGATAGATATTTGAACAATATTCTCGATAGTTCTATCTACCCTTTGTTCGTGGTGTAACTCTTTGTTTTATGATGATGACAGATCCAACCTACTTGTCGAATGGATATCTGGAGACCACGGTGAGCTGGACTTCAGGCATGAAAAGTATTCGCCTGAGAGACTTCCCCACCTTCATCCGAACGCTAGACCACCAAGATATAATGCTCAACTTCGTCATCCAAGAAGTCGAGAGATCTTCCAGGGCTTCCGCAGTCATCCTCAACACCTTCGACACCCCCTCGAGCACGACGTCCTGGAGTCTCTCTCCTCCGTCTTTCCCACATCTACACCATTGGGCCGCTCCAGCTCCTTGCCGACCAGATCCAAGACAAAGCCCTGAGATCGGTAGGGGGAACTTATGGAGAGAGGAGCCCGGGTGCTTGCCATGGCTTGACTCGAAGGAGCCTGGCTCGGTGGTGTACGTGAACTTCGGAAGCATCACGGTCATGACCACTGGCCAGCTGACCGAGTTTGCGTGGGGACTGGCTAACAGCCAGAAGCCATTCCTATGGATCATAAGGCCGGACCTTGTGGCGAGCAAGTCGGCTGTGTTGCCACCTGAGTTCGTGGAAGAAATCGCAGGCCGAGGGATGCTGGTGAGCTGGTGCCAGCAAGAGGAGGTCCTGAAGCACGGGGCGATTGGGGGTTTCCTGACACATAGCGGATGGAACTCGACACTTGAGAGCCTCTGCGGCGGCGTGCCGGTGATATGCTGGCCGTTCTTTGCGGAGCAGCAGACTAACTGCCGGTATAGCTGCACGGAGTGGGGGATCGGGATGGAGATCGACAATGACGTGAAGAGGGACGAAGTGGAAGGATTGGTGAGGGAGTTGATGGAGGGAGAGAAGGGGAAAGAGATGAGGAAGAAGGCCATGGAGTGGAAGGCGAAAGCCGAGGCAGCAATTATGCCCGGTGGGACTTCATACAATAACGTGGACAAGCTCATCTCCGAAGTACTCGTCCATCGATTGACTACTATAGATGGCTGAAGGTTTTTGGCCAGTTGGTTGATCAATTAATAAATTGCTCCTTGGAGAATCTAGGTTAGATTTTGGAGAGGTCTAGCGAGCTTTGGTGTTGTATGCAATGTGTTATTGTCTTGCCCACCGATCAATTTGATTGTTGAATGCAAGATCCAAGTTAGACGTTGGAGTTCAGACTTGGCCTGTGCGCATGCGTGCATGGCCGCGTGCAAATAATTAAGTCTTTGTTATCTTCACTCGCTCTGGATATAATAGAACTTGTTCAGTTCATCAAGCTTGTGCTCCATATATAGCATTTACCACTATTTTTTTTTACTACTTTGGATGAAGAAAAGATATTCAATAAAATATCAATCGTGCTATTCCTTAAGTGATAATGCGATTTAAGACCTCCATGATAGAAACGGTATGTACGTTCCAACCAAAAGTAGGGCTGCTCATGCAAATTTTAAAACCATACAGAATGTAGATGGATCTCGAGTGTAATATCTTTCACTTCCAATTCTTTCATTTCTCGTTGTTTTACCGATTTTTGTGGGAGAAAGGAAATGGGAGGACATAGTTTTACAAACAATCAATTTTCTACGGATTAGAAGGTTTTAAAGCAAACAATTAAACACGTAATAATTTTGAGAAAGATATACGTTGTACCTTAATGAGTGATATACATGAAGTTTATCCTTCAGATAACAAATGCGGTGCCTCAAGTACATATACTTGTTCGTGCAATCTTTCACTTTTCTTGTATGTCAAATCATCCGAATATACTCACATCAAGCCATAACATGGCTCATCAAACTGAGAAAGTTATCAGTTAGACGAATTCACGCCACTGTCCATTTGATGATTTAAAAAATATTTTTTAAACTTAATTATCTATACCACTTAGAAAAATAAATAAATAAATAATATATTTGCTTAGACATTAATTACTAGTAGTAATGAATTTTTTTTATCAAGTTATACAAATAATCATTTTAAGGAAAATATTTTTCATATCATTTATTTTTGTAGAAATAAATGGAACCCAAGTCACATAAATCATGTTACCAAAAAAAAAAAAAATCACATAAATCACCACATGATGTAGCTTTCTGGATACCCAATAAAACATTCAATGACCAATTAACAATGTGCATGTGTGAAAAATATTTTTATGATTATGTTATGAACAGAACATTGAGAAGAAGGTATCCAATGCACTTTTCTCCCTTGCTTCATTGATCATTAATCAATCTGGAAGTCCAATAGATTTGCATAATCCCTAAAGTTTGAAAAGACTCCCAAATTTCATAGTCATTCCCTTTCAAGGTTCCAATAAAATAAGAAATGGATCGATAATCACAAGACTAGTCCAATGGGTTGAACCAAGCAAAGAGACAAAACTGGTTGAAACACGCAAAGAGACAAAACTGCATAGACCTGTCTAATTAGCAACGCCTCCACGATACTCGTCTTTTACAAAGACAAAGGAAACAAAACAAGAATCACAAAAGGCAAAAAAGACGCTATAGCTCAATTCATTCATCTTTGACTATTTTGCCGTCTATCGTTTTCGTCTTTAATGCGACAATCTCAGCTAAGGCTTTGACTTTGTCACATAGTCGTCACACTCAATCTTTCATTTAGGCATTCGATTAATCCGATTGAATATGAACCTCGATGTGAAATCTTAAATTCTCTTTCTTCTTTTCCATTTTCTACAAAGACACGGTCTATCTTGTTTATCCTAGCTAACCATATTGCAAGTACTATACTTAATATACGTACCATACCAATAAATGGGTCTTGCAAATTGCACTCTTCTTTTCTTTTTCCCCACTTAATTACTTAATAAGTGTGTTCCGACGATATTTTCAAGGAAATGTAATCATGTTTTACTTCATTCTTTTGTAGGCATCAGTCGGCTCTTTTTGTCTTCATATGCCAGTTTTTTTTTTTGGAACCAAATCTTCGTATGCCGCCAACTTCGAAGCGCACTAATCAACGTCAGGCGAGCGTGCCTAGTGGATTTCGTGCTATTTAATAGTTAGATATGCAATAATTTCCAGACATTAGCTGAAGTATTTTGTTTCGTCCTTGCGTGGCACATGATTTGCCGGCCTCTTCGATGTTGATGCATATCCATATCATGCTATCATCTAAAAATTGTTCAGTTGGATCCAATCAATTGCGTTTTGAAAGTAAAAGAACCATCATAATGTTTCGATAATCAAAGAACCATCATACTAGCCGACGATCATGGGAAACACCGTAAATTTGATGGGATTTCCAGATTGGCGGTGTAAACACGTTTCTGATGCTTCACTTGTCCAAAGTACTATGTTTTTTTTCAGGTTAGGTGAGCACGGCCCTCATCCTAAATATTGATTAGACATATTCCCATGCAAATGCTAGTATGAGCATATAGAGGGGGTGAATAGATGCGAAAACAAACTTTTATGAGATATAGAGTGAAGCTTTACTTTTAACCTGAGTTTGTTTAATAGTAGACTTTAAAATAGAAACAAGACACTAACAATTAAATAAAGTTACGAGTAAAGTAAAAGAGTTTAGAGAAGAGAATAATAACACAAGATTTATAGTAAGTCGGCTTAATCCAAGCCTATGTCCACTCTTCCACACTGATAGTCCACCAGTTGGACTTCACTATGAATCAAAAGAGCTGTTATAGTATCACGTCCTTGATTCCATAGTGTAGAGACTCTACTACACTTCCTCAAGATCTCACAAATGTATAAACTCACTTTTGAGTACAAGTTTACGCTCAATAATTGAATTGATACGTAACAATGAGTTTAGACTTTGGAATTTCTCTATCGCGCACACACTCGAATAACTAAAACATCTTCCTTATATACTCCCCACTGCCTTCATAACCATTGGCACTTTCCAAATGAGCTCTTCCAATCTACCCATTGGACAGAATCAATTAGGGAGATTTCGAATTATTTAAGGAATATGACGATAACCCACCAATCCTACTCGCCCATACAATCAGAATCTAGGTTTCCATAAGTAAAACCTTCCAAGTATGCTTTGCCAATCAACAAATCCAAAATACCTGAATCAATCTCAAGATGAATAATAGATTCCGAGATGCTATATCCAACCAAGAGATCTTCTTTAGTCGATAGAATCAAATCCTTAAAGAAATACTTAATTCTGGATAAGTCTTCTACGACGGTCTAGAAACTGTCAATGAGAATAGACTTTGAATCTTGAGTTTAATGGTCTGGCGGTTTTTAGACTTTGACAAAGGAGTCTACAAGTCTTCAGTAGATCGATGGAACGTTTTGTCGACTTCAAACACATAGGAAGTTTTCTCCAATATCCCGGACTAGGGAGGCACGTATGGCCCCTAAACATGGAGAAAATATTGGCTGGTTCCAGACCTTGGACCACCCAATTTTCTCCTTCCTAGGGAACGAAGGAAAGAGAATATGATAGAAATAATTGTGTGCGGAGCACGAGAGAATGTAGGGGCTAGTGTGTGCAGGCTAGTGAGAGAGAAATGAAATTATTTTTGTGCATAAATTCGTTTGATTGCCGGGCGGCCCCACACCTCCACATGTTGCTTCCTGAGTGATCGGAAACCACATTGACTTGGCGATCCAGGACCAGTCAATATTTTCTCCTCTTTCTATGGTGGAGAAATGGTGTTACTAGCGTGCATACACTCCTCAAAAAGGAGCTAGCGGAAGAATTGCATAAGTTCATTAAACCATAGTCACATGATGTCGTTTCTCTGGTCACATAAGCCGTATGTTCATCGTACCAAGGAAAATAGTTCTCCGTATAAGGTCAGAATTTGGAACGCCAAGGAGAACCACAAAGAATGAAAAACGAGAAAGGATGGCCGGTGGATCTATCTACCGCGTTCATTTTTGACGACGCTTGTTTGTTCTCTTATTGCACGAGCATGAATATATCAAGGCGCGGGTTTGTTTTACGAGCTTAGACCGATATACACGTGAAATGAAAGCCCACTGACCCATCGACCCCATCTTCTGCAATTCTGTGGAAAGCCTGTCTTGTCTTCTCACGGAGAGAGAGGGGAGGGAGGGAGGGAGATGGGTTCTGAAGCAAGAGATAAGCCTCATGCAGTGGTCATTCCTATCCAGCACAGGGTCACATAAACCCTATCTTGAAGCTCGCCAAGATCCTCCACCACCGAGGCTTTCACATAACGTTCGTGCACACCGAGTACAACCACAAGCGCTTGCTCAAGTCCAGAGGCCCGAGCTCTCTCGATGGCTCGCCTAGGTTTCGCTTCAAAACCATCCCCGATGGCCTCCCACAGAGTGATTCCGATGAGGATGTCACTCAGCACATCCCTTCTCTCTGTGAGTCCACTTCCAAGAATTGCTTGGCTCCTTTCATGGACCTCCTCGGGAGGCTCAGTGATAAGTCTGTGGATGATACTGAGGTTCCGAAGGTGAGCTGTGTGATAGCGGACGGCGGCATGTCCTTTGCACTTGATGCTGCAGAGAAGCTTGGAGTGCCTGGTGTGCTGTTTTGGACTCCCAGTGCTTGTGGGGCTTTGGTGTATACTCAGTACCATATGCTCCGCGAAAAGGGGCTGTTCCCCCTTAAAGGTTAGGGAAGTACAGGATTTTCTTTACTCTATATTAAGTTTAAAAGCACCCTGTCTGCATGATATAAATCATCCTAGATTCCCGGCTGATTGATTGGAGTGTGTCCTTTAAAATTTTGAAAGTCGTTGTGATAATCTGGGGTCTCAAACACAATCCTTTCAGTTAGTTTGTTTAATAAATTGTCATTGTTGATATGATGTTATATCCATGTGTTTCGATGCAGATGCAAGTTATCTAACGAATGGATTCCTAGACACCACCATAGACTGGATTCCTGGTATGAAAAACATTCGTCTGCGAGATCTTCCCAGCTTCATCAGGACGACCGATGGTAACGACATCATGGTCAACTACATCATACGACAGATGGAAAAGAACAAACAAAGCCTCAGCAGTCATCCTCAACACGTTCGACTGCTTAGAAAAGGATGTTCTAATGGCTTTCTCTTCCATATTTCCAAATCTTTACACAATTGGTCCGATTCACTTACTTCTCAATAAAATCGAAGATGACAACTCAGTGTCGCATAGGCTCAAATTTGTGGAAAGAAGATTTCGCTTGTTTGGGGTGGCTGGATTCAAAAGAACCGAATTCGGTGCTGTTCATAAATTTTGGGAGCATTGCCGTGGTAACGTCGGAGCAACTCATCGAGTTTTCATGGGGACTGGCTAACAGCCAAAAACCCTTTTTGTGGATAATAAGGCCCGACCTCGTCGCTGGTGACAAGGTGGTTTTGCCCTCAGAGTTCCTAGCGGAAACGAAGGACAGAGGAATGTTAGCGGGTTGGTGCCCGCAAGAGCGAGTGTTGAGGCATCCTTCGGTCGGGGATTCTTGACGCATTGCGGGTGGAATTCGATGCTGGAGAGCATCTGCGGCGGAGTGCCGGTCCTGTGTTGGCCGTTCTTCGCAGAGCAGCAGACGAACTGTTTTTATACAAAGAACGAATGGGAATCGGGATGGAGATCGATAACAGCGTGAGAAGAGAGGAAGTCGAGAAGCTTGTGAGGGAGTTGATGGATGGAGAGAAGGGCAAGGCGATGAAGAAGAAGGCCGTGGAGTGGAAGAGGAAGGCCGAGGAAGCCACTGAGCTTGGTGGGTCTTCTTATGAAAACTTGGAGACGCTTTTGTCCCAGGTTCTTGTGAAGAAGCTGAACGGGTGAAATCGAAGATGATCCTATGTCAACATAAGCACATTCTCTTATAAATTTAGCTAGTGGCTTTTTGACGGGTATATTACATCTGTTTTGTAATAATCAGTGCACTCCATGCAATGGCGACACCTCCGACTCTCTTCCTCCCGCACGAGACAAAGATGGACGAGGGGATGTTTCGACTACACGATTTGTCTGTACTTTCATATCCATCATCTAAACTCAGATGGGTGGTCAAATTTTTAAGTTAAAACTACTAGTTGAGGTGGGATTTGTATTTCAAAGGGTTACATAGGCTGTGTATCATATAAAAATTCCAGAAGGCCACTCTAGGAATGTCATTACCAATTAATGACAGCATTTTTGTTCTTTCGTTTCAGAACATGAGGATTGTGGATCCAATTCATACAACGAGAAACTTAGATTTTATGTGGAGATAATAGCAATCCATTGCAGCTATTTCTCCTCCTAATAACCGGCTATATTGCTATCATGTCTCAAAGATACAGAAAAAAAATGGGGAATAAAATCTGGCCACGGAATGTCGCTTCTCTTCATTATGGAGCCTTGTCCTTTTGCAAGTGCGCGCATACTTATTATCTCCCATTCTAATATAAGGGACAAAGGTGGGTCTTGGAAGTGTTGGAGAGGCGCCAAAAGTATGACATATTGGGACGTTCTAAGTCCGGTCGATCGATAATTGAGGATCTATAACACAGTTCACAATCCTTTTGTTATTTGTGGACCCCGTAGATGTGTAGTGAGTGCACTTGTCAACAAGACGTAGAGGCGTGAAAAACATGATGTTGAATTCAATGGAGGATGGTCACATTTTCAATTCAACCTTCGAATATAGGATTATTAAATCTATTGTATAATAAAACGATAATCACGATTTCATTACTAAATTTCACAAGTTGTCCGAAAGTAGAACGGACTTTTGAAGAAATTAACACGACTGTTGTTCTTTTTAGGCGATTAAATAATCAATATTTTCTTTTTATTAAGAGATTCTGTTTGAATATAAACAAGCATGGGTGGACTAAACTAATTTTTAAGGATGTATCAGTGGTTACGTAATTGGCGTTTTTATTGCATATGTAAATATTGTCCACCGATGATTGACGGACAACGTTCGAACTTCCAAATCGATGAAAAAGATGGACACCGGATGCGTATCCTTTTAATTTACTTCCACACCCAATAGTCCATTGCGAACGTGAAAATATTCGGTGATTGCTTTTCACATCATCCCGTGTGGAGTGCTTTTTCTTTAGTTTCGCTAATCACCAATTGAGACATGCACCCTGACGCGGAATCACAAAAATTGAAAATATGCTCATCAATTGCTTCGTCCTCCTCCTGCCAGAGTCACCTCCAGGCGTCAGCGTCGCTCGTTCACAGCTAACGCCCGTCCAAGCCAACACTGTTGCACGTCCAAACCAAACCACCCCTCTATCGTTCTTATTGTTAGCTTCATCTTCACCGGAGAGAGTCCTACATCTCTGTTGTCTTTGTGGTCATCTTTACCCGTTTGAGAACAAATGGCCAAAAATCTGAAAAAAAAAAATAGAAGTCTTTTGAGAAAAAAAAAATTAGGGAAAAATCTTTGAGACAAGGAAGGGGCAATGGGTTTCTCGACTTGTCATTTTAGCCAAAAAATCTGAGTGTATGGAGCAACACAAGTGAAAAAGCAATGGGTCTCTTGGCTTGTCTTCTTGGCCAAATGTAGAAAACATGGTTGCAAACAACTTAGGATGCGTTTGGCGTCGGGATAAAATTCATTATAGAATATAATAAATCATATCTTACGTTTGGTGCTCCGGATAGAATAAAGTTGGATATAAATGAGATATAAGGCATGATAAAATTATCCCATGGGGGGAGGGATAAAGAAGGATATGATTTTTAATGTCCATAATAGAAAAATTATTTTTCTCAAATAACAAACTTATTAAATTAGCAAAATAGAAATTATATTTCAATATAAATAATATTTGAATTCTAATTTAAGAAATTAAAAATTAAAAAAAATAGAAATTTATTTTTTAATTAATCTTATTTTAATTTATATATTCAACTTTAATTCTATCTTATAATAAACATTCAATCTATAAATTAAATATTTATATTTATTATATATTTTGGTATTTTTTTGTATTTTAGGTATGTTAGTACAAAGTTTACTATTTGATAAAATTTTATTAAAGAATGATGAAAGGGGAAAAATAATATAAAAAAAGAGGGAAATAAAATAAAATAAAAATAAATTAAGTTCATTTATAATGATATGTCATTTATATAAATAAAAAATGTACATGATATAATATGAATATATCCGATTTTAATATTGCGATTAAAAACAATGGACGGGATATAAAAAAAAATCCCAAAATTTTATATCCTATCATATTCAGTTCTATTCCAATTAAAAATCCGGACAACAAACTAGAATGCTAGGGAAAAAGAAACCCATAAACTAGAATGCTAAAGGTCTCCTTTTTTTTCATTGCAGCTCATGCCCATAATAAAGAAAAAAAAAAAAAAAAAGAGGGAGAGAAACCCAAACTTCAATAACTCAGAATTCATAATCTTGCGACTCCCTCTATTTTTCTTTGTTTCCGTCTTCGATGGCCAACTTCCAGATCTGAAACAAAAACGTCCATGGCCGTGACAAACGAGATCAAGATCTCGATTGTTGTTGGGCTCTTGCGGAGGAGGGAACTCAATCACGGTTGGCGCGGCGACCACAGCAAGGTGGAGGCTTGTGGATGGAGGTTGCAGTGGACCAAGGGTGGGAATTTGATAAGAGCAACCGGACCGGTGGCTGCGAAGGAGGAAAGAGAGAGAAATAAAAAATTTA